>NW_026865115.1:0-89346 GCF_026571515.1 Ruditapes philippinarum
AAAAAGGGGGATGTGCGCCCTTCTGTTAGGGGGGTTTGAAGGGGGCGGAGTCCCCCTCATCGCCAAGAAAATTTTGGACTTGTGAGAGGCTAAAAATGACCCCAGGTCGATCATAATGTAACGTGTAACCAACGCTGTAAAGCCTTTGACTCTATCTCAATTCCTTGAGAAGTTGCAGCACTTTGAAATAAATTTTGATGGAAAAAATCGAGGCAAATAAGTGATTTTTGGCAATTTTGATATGTCCCCTCGTTGCCATGGTAACAAGAAATTTAAGACTGAGCATGTCGTTACAAAGGCAATGGTCCAGTCAACATTTGTGCCAAGTTTGATTAGTATTGAAGCATTTTTCATAGTTTCATAGCAGTTTGAACTTGTAACAGGAGGCTTTTCAGTGAAAACGGCCATTTTTCACAATATGCTCATGGGGGAAAGGGTTAAACATTGCTTAAGAATAATGTGTGTTAGATTATCTTTAATTTATAAATACCATTTCGTCTTTAAATTAACATGTTACTTATAGATGAACAGAATCAAAAATGAAATATGTTGAACTTGATATTTACATTGGTTATAGGCATAGTCGTATTGATATTGTTTAAGATTGGATATATTTGTTACAAATATCTGAGATTTTGTCGTCTGCTACGAAAGTTGCCCGTCACCACCGTTCCGGGTCACTGGTTGATTGGAAATGTATGTGAAGATCAAGTAAGTCTATCAAAATCTTTACTAAATAAACATTTTTTGCACGCATGATGCTACATTAACTGCGCGTAGACAGGTCAGTAGCACACTCCCACACACACACCATTGTAGATGTTAATCACATACCGGTGCCGCTTTTGCGACTCTGTAATAATAATAATAATAATAACATCATACATGTATATATGCGTGAGAAAATGAAATTAAAATACAAATATACATTAAGCATATTTAAAATCCGTTGAATTTGTCATTTCAATATTATATGGCTCTAATATTGTTGAAAATTAAAATATTGTTTTGGATTCAACGTATTAAAATTTCTTTCTTTTTTGTTGTTGTTGTTGTTGTTTTTTCAAAACTAAATGATTGTTTTTTAATAATGTATTCGATATGTACGTGGATATGCTTGCGCTCAAATAGCGCAGCGGAGTTTTTTGAGCGTTGCGCTTAACCTTATTTAACCTTCGCTAATTTCCACATTGCAAAATCAAACTCACATGACTCTTGACAAGAGATGAGCTGTTAGAAATTTCAGGAAGTGACCAAACAGCTTTCAAAACAGGTGTCATTAAAGGCTCGAGGATCCATGGACGGTTACAGGTTCTTTGAGCCTTGGCTAGGTAAGCCTATTCCACTATTTACATATATGATCATTTGGGTGAAATCAAATATTTCTGTCTACAAAAAAGTAAAATAGGTTGTCAGAAAACAGTGGATAAATATATAGCCTCAATTGAAAGAATCTTTGAGTACGAAGAATATTCAACTGTTATGGTAAGTAAGATGGTGAAACATATTATGTGCTGAAAAATCGGGGTTCTCTATGGCCGAGTGGTGAATGATTCTGAGTTCGAAAAACTTACCCTCACCCTTATTGGCTCGAAAGTTGCTCAGGATTTTGGCTATTTCCATGTGGAGATATCCATGGAGCTAGCTTACGCATTGATTTTAATACTACTACTACTACTACTACTGCTGCTGCTGCTGCTGCTGCTGCTGCTGCTGCTGCTACTGCTGCTACTGCTACTGCTACTGCTACTACTACTACTTCTACTACTACTACTACTACTACTACTACTACTACTACTACTACTAATACTAATACTAATACTAATAATAATAATAATGATGATGATAATAACAGATCTGGAATGAGACAATATAAGTTAAGCAATCCTACTTCATTCTATTACAATACTTACAGTAGTAACATGTTTGTTATATTCAGGAGAGGGTTTACTTATCAGTGGAGACAAGAAATGGGAACGCAACCGAAGCTTCTGATGCCAGAGTTTCATTCCAACATTCTGAACGGCTACGTTAACGTGATGAACAACGTTGCAGATATTCTAATGGTAAGATAAATTAACATGTTTGCATATGGTAAATCAGTGGGACGTCTTTTAAAAAAATGTTAACAAGGTGCGTTTACAGCGTCTGTCATTTAAACATAATTATTAAAAGGTGAGCACTTTACTTTTGATAATGATACAATAATTTGAAGTCATTGAAAGTGCAAATTTTACAATTTCAAGTGTAAAATTTATCATTAAAAGTGTAAATTTTACAAAGTGTAAATATTACAGATCTAAGTGTGGAACTGAAACACATGGCACTAACACATTTACGTTCATCACTTTTGGTATTTCTACATTGAAATCCCTTTAATTTTGAATGGACTGTTCCGAATTCAAAGTGGGAAAATGCATTACATAAAAAGGGGCTTATATTCTGTTGTTTTATAAAATGTACAGAACGAATGATAAAGAATCAATTCCGATTGTTTTCTCAGAAAACGTTCATAGGTGCTGCGAAGAAAGGCGAAGCTGTTGACGTTTTTCCGCACGTGTGCCGGGCCTCTCTTGATACCATGCTTCGTTGTTCTTTATCGTACGAGGAGGACCTGCAGAGTACCACGTATGTTGTTTATCCAAAAACTAATTGAAAATATATCAAAGTGACACGTATAATTATAATGCCAAACACAAAAAATAATACTAAGACTTATATCGCAAAGCTTTTAAACATGATATTATAGCTTTAGTGAACTTATTTTGCAAAATATTTGTCAGTGGCTTAGCTTCCTTTATGCCTACACTTTTTCCACACAAAATGTGACAAAAATGTCTTTATGTAACTAAGAAATTCCCTGAGCATTAACCAAAACGCACCGCTTACAATCCAGAGCAAAAGCACTTGGATACGCAAGCGTCCAAACTCCTAAAGGAGCCGGCCTATACGCAGACTAAGCTATATCCTTTTTAGTACTGCTATTACGGCAGTCTGTTTTTTAATCTTGAGGTAGTGAACGCACTTACCTTAGATCCAGTTTATTATATCTAATGTGTACAGTTTCATTTGTTATTCAAATAAATAAATTATTTTGGTGTGATTGGTTCTGCATTTTAAAATGAACACTAGCAATACTTTATAATAAATTAACATGAACGCCAGCATTAGAAAACGACTCTTAACGTCATTAATTTTAACATATGACGTCAAAAGACGTTAACGTTTCCTTTGACGTTAAATAAACAGTGAATTACAGTGTTTTGAAATGTTAAAGATAAATATGAATTAGTAACAATAGGCAAATTTTAGAAAAATTTATTTATTTCAAGAGCAATAGAAATTGAAATTTTTGAGAATCAAATAAGTCAATATAGAAAAGTAGTAAATGGCGTTATAGGTTGCTTTCTAATGCATGTGATATTATTTTATTTCCTTCTTATTTCCAGTGTTTCCGAATACTTAAACATTGTCAAAAGACTATCACAAATAAACTGGGAACGGTCACTGTAAGTAAAAGCTACTATTACATTTGTTGTATATTACAATTGATAAAGATTAATAAAGATTTACATTGAAAAAATAATTAACCAGTTTAAAAAAAACTAAAGAAGTAACAAAGAAAAAGAAGGAAAGGAATGCATACATGTTCAAATAAAACATGCTTTAACTGGTATGAATGCCGTCAGATTGTTGCCAGATTATTGTCAGATTGTTGTCATAAATAATGAAATGGAAATTTGTTTTGTAGAAATCTGTCATTGCTGTCGCGTACGATGTTTAACCTTTCCTCACCCGGAAGAGAATTTTACAAACTTTGCGACCAGGCTCATAAGTTTACAGGAGACATCTTTGAGTCGAGAAGAAAAGAACTGGTTAACATTTTTAAACATTTTTTGAAATATATTTGGCAGAGAAAGAACTAAATGTAAGCGCGACAGTGGAGATGTAGTGTATGAAACTTTATGCTTTGATTTAAACTGGGGCTTCAATGTCTTCAAGAAAGCACATTATCGAGTTGGCTTTGACAATCATTGTGTGTCCTTTGTGATCATTGATTTCAATACCTTTAATCCTTATCCTTTGTAATCATTGATTTTAATACTTTAAATCGATATTAACCGATTACTGCCTGAGCTGGTTCTTGGGGGGGGGGTTGAGATGTTGCACCCCTCATTTTCTCTCATGATCAACACAATCAAACCAATACTTCATTTTCACCTTTTACTGGGGATACACTCATATTGTCTCGTTGTATTATTACGAGTTGTCTTAATTCACAAGATTGTCTCAAAAACGTTTCATTTTGGTTGCCTTGGAAACCATACCCTCTATATCTTCTTCTTCTTCTTCTTCAGGTTCACCGCTACAATCTCAGGCCGGTCACATCGATGAAGGCTGCAGTCTTCTGCAGTTCCTCCTTTGCGCCGTGTAGTTTCGTTTGTATCCCGGTCTCCACTGGCCACACCGCTCTTCTCTGTTGTTCCAGGAGAGGACATCGTTGTAGGAGATGTTCAGCTGTTTGGTTGTCACGGCCACAGGAGCACTTGGGAGAGGCAGCTAGTTTTATTTTGTACATATGTGCGTTCAGCCTGTTATGACCTGTGCGGAGCCTAAAGATAATTACTTGCTCCTTCCTGTCCAGGTAGTGGTAGTCATCCTTGTTACTGGCACCTCATTGCTGCTTTGATTGTTGTTGTCTTCTCCTTGTAGCTGATGTTGTTCATGGGCTGATCACCTTCAGCTCCTAGCTTTGCCAGTTCATCAGCCTTTTCATTTCCAGGGATGCCGCAATGTGCGGGGATCCACTGGAGTGCTATTTGTCTGGTTTGTGACATGCGAGATAGCACCTCTGATAGTTCAGGCAGCTGATGGTGTTCTAGGCCCTGTAGTACCGACAGAGCATCCGTTAATATGACGATCTGCGGGATGTAGATGCCAGCTCCCCCATCTTTTATAGCTGATGTAGCTGAGCCATCTGTATAGATATGAGTCCAAGACTCTTGGGGGTACTCATCAGCTATCATTGCGAGTGTGAGTGCTTTTTTGGTGACATCATCTTTTGTACTTGGATGGAGTAGTGGCACAGTCGTATTAATATGTGTGTTGGACAGTTCTTTACTCCATGGGGTTGGCAGGTCAGATTTATCAAGTGGTATAATAGAAGGTCCAAGTTTTTCAGCATAAGTTCTATTCAGTTTCTTGACCTCGTGTACAAAGCTATCTCTGCGCAGACGATTCTTTGTCAGTCCTTGTAACTTTTGGTTCATTGGGTGGTCTGGCAGGAACTCATATTTGCTGGCTTGTACAAGTGCTTTGGCATCTCTTCTATGACTTAGTGGTGGAATGGTGGTAAGGTTTTCCATAGCCTTGATTTGAGTGGATTTCATTGCTCCTGTTTTAACACGTAAGGCTTGGTTTTGGACCCTGTCGAGCACTTTCTGGTTTGTCTTTGACGTAGTTATCCAAGCTGAGGATCCATATTCTAGATGGGGCCTAATTGTGCCTTGGTATACTGTCTTTAGTATCTCCTCAATTGCTCCCCAGTTGGTGCCTGCCAGTTTCCGGAGTATAGCTAGCTTTTCCAGGGCCTTGGTTTCAGCATGTGCTACATGGGGCTTCCATGTCAGCCGTTTGTCAAAAGTCACACCGAGGTAGGTAGCCTCTTCCACTTCAATAAGAGTTGTGCCACTGACTTTGATGGTTCCATCTTTCTGTTTTGGTGACAGTGTGAACAGTGTGTTACATGATTTATCTGTATTCACCTTTACACACCACTCATCTGCCCATTGTGATAGCTGGTCGGCAGCTTGTTGCATCCTGTAGGTGGCAGTGGTGGCATGTTCTTCTGAACACCATAGGACAAGGTCATCCGCAATGAGTGCTGCTTTAATACCTCTTGGTAGATCGGACACAAGATCATTTATGAAGATGAGAAAGAGAGTGGGCGACAGGACACCACCTTGAGGAACACCATGTCTCTGTAGGAACTTTCGGCTGGTGGCCCCGTCGGTACTGACTCGTGCTCTTCTATTAAACAGAAATGACTTGACCCACTTGTACATTGTGCCTCCAATGCCATTCCTCTGTAGCTTGACCAGCAGACCGTCTGTCCATACCTTGCCAAATGCTCTCTGGAGGTCGATCCATGTGACTAGGGTGACCTTCTTTTCTTGAAAAGCATCCCCAATTTCTTGGGCAAGGTATGTTGTTTGGTCTTCAGTTGACCTGAACTGCCTGAAGCCAGCCTGTTGGTTAGCCAGAAGTTGGTTGTATTCCAGATACCACTTAAGACGCTGGTTTACAATCCTCTCCATTGTCTTACATACAACACTAGTGAGACTGATGGGGCGATAGCTTGATGCCTTATTTCGATCCTTGCCCACATTATGAATGGGGATCATGGTCACCTCTCTCCATATTTGTGGGAGTTGTCCTTCTCTCCAGGTGAGATTGTAAATTTCCAGGAGTTTGCCCGTTGCAAGACAGCCCAAGTGTATGAGCATCTCATTTGTGATGCCATCTGGACCTGGTGACTTCTTAGTTTTGAGCTGACGTAGAGCAGCATGAAGTTCACTAAGGGTGAGGGCCTTCTCCATGACTTCCTCCTTGGCTTTTCATGTTGTCCTCTCTCCTTCCTCTCTTCTGACCTCTCTCAATCTTTCCCTGCTGATGTGGATGTTGCTTACTTCCTCATACTTGTCATCGAAATTGTTTGCTGCTTGTTTGCCTGTCAGCAGGGAATCACCCTCTATCAACGTAGTTGTGCCTCTTTCACTACCTGCTTCATCATTCATCTGCTTGGTGAGCTTCCACAACTAAGTGCCGTCCTTTTCTAGGTTTAGAGAAGCTGTTTTCTCTCTCCAGGATGTTCGCCTGGCCTGAATCTTTGCTTTGAGGAACTTGGCCTTAGCTTGTTGCAGATTGCTGTTGTTTTCAAGGGATGGATTAGATTCTGCCTCCCTCCTAGTTTCTGATTGTTCTGGAGTCCTTCCAAGTCCTCATTCCAGTATGGCTTATAATTCTTCCTGGCACCCCGTGGTATGCACTTATGGGCAGCTTTAAGAGTGGCAGTCCTTAATGACTCTATTGACGTCTCTATTGACGTCTCTGCCATCTACTCTAATGTCTCTGCAGAGATCATCAGAGAGTTGCCTGTATAATCTCCAGTCTGCCTTCTTGTAGTTCCATCGAGGGAAATTGGACTCTGTTCTGACCTTGCACTGTATGGTGAGATATACTGGGCGGTGGTCGCTTCCGCCTTATTGTTCACCTACTTCCCTGGTGACATTGATGTGAATGTCTTCTGTACAGAAGGCCAGAAGGCCAGATCAGGTGTGGATGTGGAATGCAAACGTCTGGAGTAGAATGTTGGATGGTCATCAGGGTCATTTATCAGGATCAGGTTATGCTCATCCTGCCAGGTCTCAACCTCCTCTCTGCGCCTGTCCATATGGTCATATCCCCAGCTCTGGGAATGGCTGTTGAAGTCACCAACAACAAGGTAATTGGTGTCATCTGGATCAATAGTGTCCAAGGATAGAGCTCTGTCATTTGGTAGAGGTTTTCAACATGTATCACCCTATCGCTCAGTCTAAGGCACAAAATTCCAAGGTTGATATCACCGGGGGTGGCAATGGGGATGAGCTCCCATTACCTTCAAAAAGCTCCCAATGGTTTAGCGTAAAACATAGCCTCTGTCAACCAAGTCCAGCTCCTGGCCTGCACACGTGGCTAGTCTCTAGTCCGGCGGAACTGCTACCACTGACAGGAGAAGGGGCGAAGGCGGTCCTGTGGCGCTATAACCGCTTGCTTCGGGCAGAATGGGCTCGTCAGTCAACCACTCTAATGAAAAGGAAAACTCTGATTCCAAACCTCCGCTGCCTTGCGGCTATAACTATTCATGGGAAGGGCTAAGGGTTGGGGTAACCCCTACTGAACACCCAGAGAGCTGAAGTCAGATATACCGGGCCTATATGGCGCTTTCTAACGAACCACGGTATTATGCACTTTACACCTTTATCTACAATGTCTACTCTCTATATAACCTCAGAGAACATGCAAGAAACAATACCTTTGAAATATCAGGGAATTAGAAAAGCTATGCGCATTGATTGAAAACCATACCGTCGTCTGTAAACTCTTCAGATGGTCGAGTTGATTGGAATATCCTACACTCGATTTTTGTTTTATTTAAATTTAATTGCAGATATTAATCAAATACCTATTATGGAAGACTGTGTATATATGAACAATATTCATTCAGGAGTGTTTTACGTTTAAGATGAAATGTTTATTCTATAGTTTTATTCCTCAAACTTATGTACATGTATTGATTCATGTCTTTCTATACATGATTATACAATATTGTCAACAGATTTTGAGAAATGTCTTGAATATATTTTATTTCTTGCTATATGATATATTATTAAAAGAGTTACCTAGCAACAATGTATTCAGTGAATATTATTTCATTTAAAGGATAAGCAGCAGAATGTCATGACCGAGAAGCGCTGTCTGGATTTCTTAGATATATTATTAACTGCACGAGACGAACATGGGCTCGGCTTGTCTGCACAAGAAATACAGGATGAAGTCGATACGTTTACATTTGAGGGTATGAAAATACATGTATACATGTATATATACATAAATGTATTAAAACGTGATAAATTTTCATTGTACAGTGTTAAAATTAAAAATAATATTTAAGAAATAATAACAAACTCCATAATTTCAATTACATTTATATCGGTAATACTTTCAATCCTTGCTGCGCACATCATCCGCCGAATATTCTATATAACAATATTTAATACGTATGAATGGTTTATTATGATGATAAATATGTCAAGGTCATACGTTTAAATATTGAATCGCTTATGAATTCAATATTGAGGTAAATTTGCGTTTTATAATATAACAAAATTAAATATTCTGGTGATTCAGGAATATTTAGCACGCTTGATTTTCAAACCTTTATATTCACAATATTAAATTTAAGTGTTTGTCATCCTGTTAAAGATACACTGATCAGTTGTAAACATAGCCGCAGCCCCCATCCCCGGGATAAGTTGAAACTCGTTAATGGGGTTTTTGTTGGTGTGAAGTTGCTTTGGTTTTTTTTTAATTTGCCATAAAAAGCAATTTAGTGTATTCATATTCCTTATGGATATATAGATATATGTTAGTGTACACGATAGAGCTTCATGTATTAGTATAATTATATGTACATCTTATGGCATGTATATACACGGGACACAATAATAATGTTTGTAGTACATATAAAACTTTCCACTCGCATGTCATAAATAAACAACAACAAAAGTATAAATTATATAAAAGTATAAAAATGTAGAAAAACATTTGACTCTATGGGTCTCTTTTGGGGAAAATGGTATTATATGAATATGTTCAAGCCGGAAATGCCGCCGCCATTTTTCTTAACGGCTCGAACATCCTATTTGTTTTACGCATGCGCTCAAAGAGGGGGCAAAACGCTATTTAAAAAAAATATGTTTGTTAACAATCTAGGTCATGATACAACATCGTCAGCCATAAGCTGGACAATCTTTGCTCTTGCTAAACATCCATTGCTACAAGAGAAGGTTTTCGGTGAAGTCAGAAATATCATTGGAGGGAAGGACAGCTTATCATCGTACGTTCTCCGGCACCTTTATCATTTTTAGCCCGACTATTATATTTATTTAATAGGGAGCGCTATCCTACTCACTCGGGCATCGTCGCCTGCGTCACACTTTGGGTTAAGTTTTTTTTGTACCGCCCCACTTATTTCCTTTAACCTTTTCGATATTGTTTGGAACTTAAAGTACATTTGTAAGTGAACATCCTCCCCACTTCCAGACAAGAGGACATATATTTTTTATGAATTCAGTGTAATATATTTGTTCTTTAAATGCAATGACTGCGTAAGTTATTTGAAATTCCCCTATTTTATTTTATTTATCATGTACATCTTTAATTCGAAGTGAGTTAAATGGTTCTGTGGGAATTGTAAATTAATTCTTGAATTTCAGAGAACAACTTGGAAAATTCACATATCTACCAACGTTTTTTAAGGAAGTTCTAATGTAAAAATCTGAAGATCCTGTGGAATTCATTTTCAATTGTTTTAATTGTGCTCTAAGCCCACGGTATATTATGCTATCAAATGTAACTAGATGATGTGCATGTATTGGCAGTCATTTTTTTATTATTATTTTTATTTTCATTTATCTATTGTTTTGGGGGGAAGGCGGGTAGGGGTCGTATTCTAGACATATGTTTTTACTATTAATAAGAAGTATATACTTGTATTTGAAAACATTTAACATTTAAGTTTTGACATTGAAGTTTTTATATGCTCAAGATTTGCTGTATTTTAATATAACTTTTCCACTAATTAATTGTGTCGTTACGTTACATGTCCAGATATGTATTAATAATTTAAAAGCATGCGTTAATGTTATGATAATACAATTGTGTTGTTTTTTAAATTATTTTCACATTTCTCTATTTTGTTTAAGGTTTTATACTTTTAAAAACAATTAAACATTTATATTTTGAACCATAAAAACAATCACTCTGACATTTAACTTTAGGCTTGCTAGTGACGATTAGATTTATCCGTGCCGACAAGTGCAGACCAACATCAGTAGGAAAATAATTTGTTTTTCCACTTGTCAAAGGTTTGCAATCTTTCCCTTTTCGTTTTGGTATATTTTTTTTGAAAATTCCTTTTATAAAATTATGAATAATAAAATTTTTTGCGGGTTTTTATTTTTGGGGTTAGAAAAATGCAAAGTGAATCTAATTTTTTATATTTTTTTTGGTGTAAATGGAAAATTTTAATTTGTTTTGACCAAACTAAGGAGATGTTTTTTGGGATTTTTTTTTGGGGTTTTTTACATCCCACGAAATGGTAAATAATGCTTTTTTCCAGCTTTACGGGTGGGGGAAAGACTAAAGGGGTGGCGCCTTTGCCATTTTTTTCGGGAAAAAAGGGCCCCTGGTAGAACCCCGACTTTCCCCTTAAAAGCTAGTTTGATAACAAATTTCCGGGAATGATTTTCTCCCCCGCGACCCCAAGTAAAAGGCGGTGGTAGGCAATCGTTTTAAAGTTATAATAATTGTGACAAAAAGTGAGTTGTGGACAAAACAGGCAAAGAAAAACACAAATATTTAATATATTTTCCGTCAGTATGTAAATGACTGTTCTCTAATTAGGAAACAACTTTATTACATGTATATGTTTATGTTGTGTGACAGAACTTAATTCTATATATATAATAAAGACATATTAGGCTACCATTTTCGTCGAAACCAGTAATGGCTGGGCCTGAGAAGCAGACTGAAGTGTGGTTGGAATAAGCTTAATTAATTTATCTTTATCGAGCTAAAAAGAAAATATTCAAACACGATATTGTCAGTGAAGAATACCATCTGTTTCAAATGTGATTCTAATGTCAACTCCTGTTTTGGACAATCACATTTGTAACACATTTTATCTGTTACGAATGCAAACCCATTTGTAATAAAGGTGTAGCAAATGTTATCCGTTACAAATGTGGTCCAAACGAGCTTCATTTGTCAAAGCGAGAAACTACTTTTTGAAATCGGTGCATGTGTGTTGAAGGATAAAGCTCTGAGGGTTTATTCATTTGTTCGTTCCTAACGGATATAGGTCTCGGATAGAGTGTTGGATAAATAGAGAGTACAGTGCTAGTTTCGATATAAAATTGATCAAGCAAGGGTTGGAAAAAAGGGCGTGGCTCTGCTGTTTCGATTCGATTTCCGTTTGTTACCCTTTTTTCGGAACAGTAGGAAGTAAAACATCTTGTTCAATTCAGTTCATTTCAATGTGTATTAATGAGGTGTCTGATAAAGCTGTGGGTGACTGGTAAAGCTAAATTGGTCAGATACGCAGTTTATTAACAGAAATTGATGTAAATGACATGATCAAGCTCTCGGGACATCTATTTTCGCGGAGAGCGTTATGCGGCATAACAGTGGTCCCTTTTTTTCTTTCACAGTTTCAATAATAAAAAACATCAGGCTAAACAAGCAAACTATCTTTTATTATAGATTTATTTTATTTCATGCCAGTTCACAAAATAATGTTTTAAATGTATGAAAAATAAATTGTACAAACTAAATGTTGACATGTACTGCTTACTTTGAAATACATCTGTTTTGATATAGTGGGATACTTAGTCTTACTGTAAAAAAGAACATTTGAAGAGATACAAGTTAAACATGAGTAAACATGAATATATTTTTATTTATTGTCAGGCATTTATGTAAAACACGCTTCAATTTTAGAAAATGAAGAAAACAATAACAAAGAAGAAAAGTTATATATTTCGGTTTTGATATTGAAATTATTATCATTTTTTGTCAGTATGTTTATATTTGAATTCGTTTTCAATAAAATTATCAATGATATAAAACACATTTGTCTTTATAGCTATGATACATTTTCTCAATGTTTTTTTACGCTATTAACAATGCTAATTCTTCAATTCTGCAGAATAATAAAAAAAACATAAATTAAATTATTCATAGATACTTAAATTGGTGAATTTAGAATAACAGATAATATTTGTTTTAATTTTCAAAAACTTGCCTCAGTCGTACCGGGGTGGGGGGCATTTATACTTTGAATGCAAGAGCTAATGAGAATAAGACTCGTTGAAACAGAGTCTGCACTATTGATAAATTTGTAAAACATTTGTTGTCGTTGTTTTCAGTGAGCTTTCTTTTACACAAATGAATTTAGTCTACCTGACAATCCAAAAGATAACCCATGAAAATATTTAATATGTTTTCAATATTTTTTCGGACGAAGTCCGTCTGTTATCAGTTGGACTTCCTGTAAACTTCCTATTTAATTAACAGGACAGGATTGAATACAAAAAGAATTTTCATTGATCATTTTAGAATTACAAACTGAAATCGATGAACCTCATTGGTCAATTTTAGATAAAAATTTAAAGGACAGTTCTAACCATTCTAAACTGAAATGTAAAGGATAGTTCTTACCATTCTAAAATAAAGTTTTTAAGGATAGCTCTAAATAAATTGTAAGGAATAGTTTGTGTCACTATCAAACAAAATGAAAAGGATAGTTCTAAAATAAAATATACAAGAATGGGGATAGTTCTTTAACCTTTTTGGGGGGTACTTTGTAAATGATAACAACATTTATAAAGGTAAACGTTAAACAAGTTAAAGAGACGGCTAACATAGAAGTTGTCCTACTTTGAAAATCATCAATATAGATTTGCTATAATTTAATTTCAATGTTTACAAAATGGGCATTTTCTTACCTACAAGAAATAATTATTTTGTAAATGTTTAACAAGCACTGCTAGCATTTCTTTTTGTATTGAAAACTTAGAAATAACAAAATTTTACATGCAAACCACTTTTTCTTCGGCCGAGTATCTTTTTTAAAGATACGTCTTGTTTTTAATGCGGAATTTTTAACTATGGGTCACTTGATCTATCAAGAAGCAATTACAGTATTTCATAATAATTCTAGTCAAATTATAACATCTGTAATATTGTTCTAAACAAAATGATAGATTTTCTAATACATTGATAGTATTTTGAATGTATTTATAGTAAAAAAGTATGTACTATAATATTACACATTGTCACAAGTATATGATTAGTAGAACTGAAGGAATGAAATACAAAATTGAAATGTATAATCAAATGTGCCTCTATATTTCTTTCTAGATTTGCTCGATAAAAAAAACAATTTACTCGACACTTTTAACAAGTCTAACTAATTGCTAGAAAAATCTGCATTTTGTTTCAAAAAATATGTGTGTAACGATATCAAATGTCAGTTCCAAATCTTAAAATTGCGTATATTTGATTATCCTTGTTGACTTGTTTCCTGCAATCAAGTTATTTTGAAATAGTTGTTTTTATCATCTTTGATTAAGTGGATATCAAAATATTTAACCGGTGCTGGGAGGAAATAAGCTTTATCATATTTAACAGCACAGCTTTAAGACAATCTCAAGTCTACACTATTATCAAATTATTTCATCGTATGTACAGTGGCTGTCATGAATATTTATATATCACAGTTAAAAAAAGTTGATTTTTTTTGTAATTCAGTCACTGGATCTGAATGTTACATAATATCATAATATACATAATATCAAGATGAAAAACATGCATTACACAAATTTCATAATCAAACCATGAAAATCTTAGTCTCATTATCAAAAAAAAAAACATTTTCAACAAACATCAATTTTCTTAAATAATTACAGCATATGTCGAAAATAGATGTCTTACATTTGAAATAATCTACATATATATAAAAATTACACCGGTTAATTTTTATATCTCGAAGTCATTGAATGAATGAGTTGAATCGCAGTTAGCTATTACATTGTACAACTATGAGAAAATGGTCCACCTAATAGGACTCTGCAAAATTATCGATGCTGTCCGTTCGATCTTACAATTTAATTTTTTTTAGAAATAAACGTCACTGCAGCGTTATTAATAGCTCTCGGGCTCTGTTTTCAAGAAGGCTTTTCCGTTTTCCAAGATATAATTACTGAAATTTTTAGTTGAAACAATAAGGTTTCCAACAGAAATAACAGCTGAAGGTCGTTATAAAGAATTGTTTAATTTATTCGTTTTTCCACTCTAGAACAGCTGCTTTCCAAAACAATACAAAACATTTTCTACATTATTTGCCGTACTAACTGTCTACAAATATGACAGTTTGTGCAATCAAAGTTACAGTATTGCATTATCATATAATTAAAATGATACTCTAATGAATCTCTTAACTTACTATTAATTACATTGCTCTAATATCGATATATTGAATTATTTTGTAAATGAACAATTTGCAAATAAAGCATGCATTCAATGTTCCATGTTTTCAAGCCTGTCTACAATAATTGATTATTTTATCATTATTTTAATTATCTTCTCGTATTATCAAAGGAACAATTTCTTGAAAAATGTTCATATTAAAATACAGTTTTGACATTTTAGCTTTCGGTTTTCATATAAGAATAAAACAAATGTGATAATGCTACTCACAAATAATCTAATTGCAATGTTGCTCAAAAGATTTTCTAATATGTAGCATAAGTATTTTCTGAAATATATCATAAAATATACTTAAATACGTTAAATAAATAAATTTATTTGTTAGTCTGATTCAGTCATTGACTATAAATTCGTTTACATCTATTTTAAACTAATAAGCGTCTCCCTCACTGGAAATTAAATTAATGGCAACAAAAACAGAAATAAAATCTAAATCAACTCATTTTATAATATGGAAAATAAAAACTTTATTTTAGCTCAAATTATTATAAAATTACCACACAAACAATAAATAATATGAATTACTTTTTACCTCCAAATGGGGTATACACGTATTACTGGCAATAGAAGATTTTGTATACCCCTCTTGTGATAGGTTTAACCATTGGCAGAATGGCCCAAAACATGTATTGTACGACAATAATATGAACATTAAGGCCCATAATGTCTCAGAAATTCTTTTATTTTTTATTTCTAAAAAGCTTTATATTTGTTGGTGTACTTGTATGCCTTAAAAAAATGTTCATCATTGGCCAATTACCTGTACACCATTCTTCGTCCGTTGCCTTTTGGCATGCAATTAGTACAGACAATTGAAGTCAAAATACTACTTTGTTTACATAATGCTTCTTTTATGACAAAACATTTCACATATATCGCTAGTTTCTTCAGGTCGGTCAACAAGCATATAACATGCTCTAAAACTATTATTTGAACATGAAAAAAAATAAAGTTTGCCCGTTTTAAAGAAATAAAAATTAAGTCATTTCTGAGCATATTATGCATTTAACAAATACATAAACAGCAAATATTGCTAGCACCCTTTTCATGCTGTTGAGCTGTTGATTTCTTGTTTTCATTCAAGCTGGTGAAGAAAACAAACAAAAAAACTTTATATAGAGTAACTTTTTGGTGGAAATTTAACGAAACTTGTATCCTTGAGGTCAAGATATTTTATTTCTCGAACAAATGACAGCCATTATGTATCATCCGTCGCAATACATGTATGTAGAACATTTATATATTATTGTTTTAACTTCCAAATTAAAGATACTTGTAAAATAAAGAAAAACTTTAGATGGTTGTGAAAGACAAATGTTAATAGGTCTCATGGAAACTGTTTTAGAAATTTTTTTTTTAATTCTGGCAGTTAGAACAAAAGGCTAGTTAAAACAAATGGCAAAAGTTACTGTGGTTAAAACAAATGCCCTATGTCGATGTGGTCCAAATGGATTAAAACGGTGTTTTACAAACAAATTGCAAAGGCCACTGTAGGTAAAACCATAACAAAGATCGGTACGGTATAAACAAAAAGGTTAAAAACATATAGGAATGGTCGGGTTGTGGTCCGTCAGAAATCAAAATCATCATCGGTTTTGTCCAAGGCAATTGTACATTACCAATCACATCTATAAAGAAGGTTTAAGATTGCCAACCGGTCTTCAAGGCAAGGCTCCCCACTGCTACAATGAATACTGAACTCTTTCGTGTTGTCCCTTCTACCTAGTGATGTAACTTGTATTGTGGCTGGCCCTGTAACATGTAAACAACGACTTATAGATGTTTGTTGCATTTTACTACAATTCTAATGAATATGGTAGCTGATTTCAACAAGACGTATGATCGCATTTTTCACTACGAAAATGCAAAAAAGAAAGACAATTAATAGGAGAAGGCTCGACACAATCTATATGTCATTCTTTGTCTAATATTGTCGTCCTTTCTTTTTTGTCTAATGTTGTCGTCCTTTCTTTTTTCTTTCGCGTCGACAATGCAAAAATCCGAAAACAAAAAGATAGTTAAATTAGACTTGCTTCGTGTTTTGGATGTTCGTGGCGAAACAGCGAATGTTAGAGATAGACATGTTTATCCAGTAACAACGGAATGTGAAAAAAATGCATGATTCTTGCAATAAGTAACGCAGAATTGTGCAATAAATGGCGGATACATGGCAGGATTTCAAAACGCGGTAAGTAAACTGGCCAATATATTTTCTACATTAACCAAACTAAAAAAAAGAAATTGCCGCATACGGCTGCGAAGACATTATTCTTTAACCCTCATAAAAAATTTTTTCCACAAAATTGCTTACTTTTCAAAATCATTCGTGAAAGTGATGACACTACCACCGTTTTAATGTGATTTTGGCTTTGTGTCGACTCTTATCAGTACAACAACGCATAAAATATTGTAAATTACGGTTTTCGGTAGGCAAATGACATTTACTAAACTTTTGGTGACATAGAAAATTGAAAGACGCTGATAAAATGTGATTAAAGTCGTTTTATTAGGTAACGCCGATGTGCGTGCTTCGCGGCAACGCCGAAGACTTTGATTTTTTTTCATATATACTACTGAATTACATTTCTATAGCTAACAGGCGTTGTCACCTGTACAGAGTCTGACGAGTTTGCATATGTGTGCAGTCTGACAGGGCTCTATACAGTTTGGTACTTATTTGTTTATTTTTCACTTTAGTATCACCAAACCTGATAATAAATACATTATTGTAGTAGAACAAGTCCATTTAAGAAAATATCCTGGTTAAGGGTTCATTTGAGCCACCATGAATAAAAAGAGCAAAGAGCTTCAAATTCAAAGCTCGAAAGAGTATAATTTTATATAAAAAATAAAGCAATTAAAAAGTGAAAAACTAATATCATCTCAACTTAGAATAAAATAAAATTTAATTACAAATATAGTGCACGATTTAAACCGTACAGAATATAAAATCCGATATTAAAGAGTATTAAAATATCCAATCGAGATATCATTCAAGCGTAGAGTTTTGAAAACAAAAACTTTGTATAAAGATGCTCTTACCCCCTCTGAATGGTTTTCCCCCGACGTTACTGACAACTGCCCTTCCCCGGCTGTTTGGTGCTGCATGGAATCCAAGTTTCACGAAGGCATAACAAAATCCCATCGGCTGTGGAGTGCAGCTGAATGTCCCTGCATTTAACATAAATGGGAATTGATTAAAGTATCAACCATTTCCCAAATGCATCCATAAATATGAAATATATATATATATACTTATATATCAATTAGTGGATTGGGCACGTTTTACATATTAAGTATTTCAAATATCGATAAAAGCAATAGATATGTATCATTGGATATTCTTTGAAAATAAATGTTGATAAGTCCTAAAAGATAAAATATGAAAACTTTATTTAAATACGATGTATAATGATGTTCTGTTCTAGAACAATTTATTATCTGCTATATGAATACATGTATAAGTTGTATTTTATATTATCACGGGCCATGTGACCTTATGGAATTTGAATAAAAAGCTTATCAAACTTATCAAACTTATGTAATATCGGATCATGTTTCTCACACTTGTCAATGACATTCAGAAATAATTATTTCGTAGTTTGCTTTTTTATCTGATACAACATATTATCAACGTAGTTATTGATTGCATTTCAGAACTTCCATTACAGATCAATTCCCTTTAATATAAGAGCACGAAAAACGGAAATCTAAAAACGCATTTTCTGATTCAAATCAGCCTTCAGTGTTATCACCTGTATTTTTCATACATTATCGATGCCATTATCAAACGCAAGTTTCGGGAATCAAAAGTTAATCAGTCAACAGTATAGTGGTTGATCACATTGCACGGACTTGCAGACTGTTTGGTCAGACTGTACGGATATTCATACTGGCTAAGCTTTATAACGCTGGCAAGGATATTTTATATTTGCATCATCCTATATTAGATATTTGTACCTTCACATATTTAATACATGTATTTGCACCTTTCCATATGTTATATTTGCACCATTCAAAATTTCATATTTGCACCTTCCCATATTCGATATTTGCACCTTCCAATATTTCCTATTTAGACTTTTCCCATATCCAATACTTGCACCTTCCCATATTTGATATTTGCACCTTCCAATATTCAATATTTGGACCTTTACCATATTCAATATTTGCACCTTCCCATATTTGATATTTGCACCTTCATATATTTGATATTTGCAACATCCCATATTTAATATTTACTTTTAAATCGCAAATGACTTAAAAACTAATAAAGCTGCATGACATATAACTCGTCAATGACTTATTAATCGGCAATGACATCTAAATCGACAATGACTTGTACATTTGCTATGACATATAAAATGGCAATGACATATAAATCGACAAATACTTAAAATCAGCAATGGCATATAATGCGGCAATGACATATAAATCAGCAATGACTTATTAATCAACAATGACATATAAACCGCCAATGACATATTAAAAATGGCAATGGCATTTAGATTGGCAAATACTTAAAAACACCAATGACTCTTAAAGAGCATTGGGTCTGTAGATTCACGAAATAAACTGCCGATCAAACATTAAATGATTCTTTTAAAAACAGCAATAATAACAAAAACAACAAAAACAATAACAATAATAATTATAATAATAATAATAATAATAATAATAATAATAATAATAATAAAACAAACCATCGGTGTTCATATCACATTCTGTTTGAGATCCTCTGATGTTACCATTACTACTTTCATAAATTTCATTCTTGCACCACTTTAAGTCCATCGTTTGTTTTTCATGACGAAGCCAACACGTTAGATCTTCGTCAATTGCCGGTTGTAGTGGACAGATGTGAAAACCTTTGTGTCAAATGAATAAAAAGATATTATTCTGTCAAAGAATTAATTGTGCATTAACCAATGTATGTATTGATGAATTAGTTAAATGATGCATAAGTTTCGTTCATTTACTTTCACCCTTTCTTTTTGATGGTTGCAATATATAACCAAAGATATAATGAAGAATGCTTTAGTCTATATTGAAAAATGGACATGTTTCTCTAAGATATTTAGCGTGGACACGGTTAATATGTCTTTTAAAACAGCATGTCGTCAGATTCATGCTAATTAATTGAATTTTTTTTAAAAATGTAATGAAAAGTAAAAAGTTTTCAATGTAAACAAACAAATTAATTTTCAGATTGCAAACGAAACTTTTCAAATGAAACATTGCAAACGAAAATCAACGATAATTAGAAATTTATTACCAAAAATGTAGGTTATAATACGCAAAACAAGCCCTTAATTAAAATTGTGATAAATACTGAAAAATCAGTTATTAATTGCATATAACATATAAAAAATGTGAATATTTTTTACTTTTCTAAAAAACTTAGTACATTTTTTCAAGGTTGGCTTTCTTGAAAATTAATACTCATCTCGAGACATGCAGCTGTAACATTTATTTGATTATTTATGAAAAACGTATGGCTAACGGTACCAATTACTTGTAAACATTTTTATGAAGAAAAGAAAAAGACATGTGACATTTTTAGAGTAAATTCACGCCACAGATCATTCTTGGAATATTACATTAACATTAACGTATGCAATGGCGTCACTGAATTACTGAAGTACCGCGTTAACATCATGTTTTAAAATCAATGTGTGATAATATTTTATTATATTTTAAAATCTAAAAATGAAGAAAAAAGAAAAAACAATAACAAAACTTTGACTTACGGCAACTCTCGTTTCCCGCCATTGGTAAATTTACTGTGCCATTCAGACGTATAACATAGTTTGCATTTGCGACCAAAAGCACCGTGCATAATACAAGACCGGACACCATTTCCATTGTATAAAGTCGGTTCCTAATTCACCAAATGATGATGGCCTATCAATACAGTCTTTCGCTCCTTCTTTCACTCGAATTGAAGCCTCATAATCACCAGCTTATATACTTATTCATTGCGTGATGTCTTTCCCATGATTGAAGCGAGACATGCAATTATATGCAATCCTTTGCACGTACATGCTATTTTTTACTACGTCAAAATGCATTGATGTAGGTGCGCTCATGAGATCAATTTTCAAAATTCTTAATCACGAAATATTTTTTTTTTTATATTGGAAATAACCGACACTGTATAAGCTTACATAATATCATGTGGAGACATTTAGAAAATAAAGTAACTTGCAAAAAGAAAGTGTGCATTTGGTTCAAAGGAAATTTTCCATAGTAATTAAAGCAACATTTATGGCATTTGCCAAAAAGGTGTATTTGACGGTGATGATAGTTTACTTTTGATTGAAATTTGGTAATAAGAATTTTGTTTTATGTGAAAATAGCGGGGTTGCGCTATAATGAGTACAAACTTACGTAATAGGTTCCTTATAAAGCATTTATTAGTTAATTAAATTAAATCAAATGTTTCATTAACATTACATCAACCTTATATTGCATTAACATGACATCAATCTATTTTTATTTTTCATTCTACTTAATCACTGATGTAAATAGATATCCGTACTGTAATGACTTCCCACCAAAAATTCTTACATCGTCCGATATCGAAGCAATCGGAAATTTCCGAATGTTTATTTTTGCATTAGATTATTTTTAATCAATCATCTCTGATCTAGCTATGTACTAAATTCCGGTTTTAAACGTACCGAAGATTGTGAAAATAGCATTCCGGAAATTAACGATTTATTAGGATAGTGGCCGATGTTAGAAAATGATTGGCGTGAAAGCATTCCAACAAGACAACGCAGGTTATATCAACCGGCCTGATCACGGTCTGCACATCTCGCTATTCAGTAAGTATATATTGTGACATTTTCCCTAAAATGATGAATGGTTTAATCCATAATGTAAGATGGCCTGGACAATCAATATCAATATTTAGCGTGGATAGAGTTCATTGTTCTTAGAAATGGTATTCCATTCGTGTGTTTATAAAAATAATATTTTTGTTGCTTTTTTTGACTATACATATTCCTATCTATCAAAATAAACCAGCATAATGAGCAACTTTTTGAGAGCAGTGTACATTTGAAACCGCATGCATGTTTTTATCAAACGTTGTTGTGGTGGTAACAAGAAATGCACCGAGCGACATTTGCATTAATGAATTGTCCACCATAACTTAGAAGTGTAAACCATATGCACAATGTTTTTAACCACAACTGTTCTTTCGAGTGTAAGAACAGATTGAAACAACGATTTCGTCATTTCCAAAATTTAAAAACAGTAACATGTACATGCTATTAGTTGGTCGTAAAATTAAATAAAGCATGTGGTAGTTTCGTATAATATAGTCAAATTTATCTAATTGTTTGTGACGATAAATAGGGAAAAGATTATTACGGCAATTTTGCTGGTTTCATTCGCAGATGGTTTCATTCGCAGATGTAACAGTCTAGCTATGTACAAATGAAATCGGAGTCATCAGCATGTTGATGGTGATAACGGATAGATATAGCAAGTTAGTTATTACAGTTTGCAATACATCTTACTAAACTAATAGATTACCTAAACAGTCAAACAACTGTGTTTCAAGTTAGTGTTGAAGATTGAGTACTGCTTAAGCAAGTGGTAGGGGATGAGAGATGTTGTAGTTTTACATTATCTCTTTAACAGATGTCTGCACTTTCTATATAATAATTTTGTTTTAAATGTCTCCGAGGGTTTACCTCTTTTCCTGATTTTTATACATCACAAAAGCAGGTGTAAAGCGCCGTGTGGCTTCTGTTAAAAATGCCACATTCTTTACTTTAGTGTTGTAATATTTTTATAGGGCCATTGTGGTCATTGATTTCAACAGGTTAGTGTTGAAAATTGAATAGCGCTACAGCCGGTGCTAGGGGGTGTAGCCGTGAGAGATGTTGCACTTTTATTTTATCTCCCGTGAACAGTCTCAATCAAATCAAGTCTTCAATTTTTATATAATTTTGTTATTGTAACTTTATCCGACGGATCACCCTTTTTCAAGATTTTTTCTTATGTATACTACCAATCGTCGTGCAATATCTTGATGAAATACAGGTATTTTTTTGCTATTGTTGCGTAAAAATACAAATTTCTTGCAAGATAGGATAATTTGTTTTTAAATTTTATGTAGAGGCATTGTCAAGTCCACTGTTAAAACAGCTTAAACCTTGACTAATAAAACAGGTGAAGCGAACTTCAATTTAACGAGCAATAAAACTGTTGTAAACAGTGCATTGTTTTCATGATGAATATGTACAAGAATAAATTGTTAGACATGTTTAAAGGTACATTTTGCCTCAGAAACGATTTTTCAAAAAAAAAATTAAAAATGGGTAACATGTACTAATCGCCAAAAAAACCAGAAGAAACAGATGGTTCAGGTAATTGACCAACGAGCAAATTTTTTGAAAATGAAATTGTTAAATATGTTTAAAGATACATTTTGGCTCAGAAACGATTTTTTTTTAATTATTTAAAAAGGGGTAACATGTACTAATTGTCTAAAAATCAACAGAAGAAACAGATTGTTCAGGTAAGTGATCAACGAGCAATTTTTTTGAAACTTAAAGTACATACAAATGAAAAGCTTTTGAGGAATAAAAAAAAACATTTCTGATGCTTTCTTTGATACGATAACTTTAACTAAAAGGACATTAAGCCGCAAAAATTATTTTTTCTCTTACCATAGAAAGGGGAAAGAATTCTTTTTTTATAATGTTGTAATAATGGATCAAGAACATGATAGATGTTTATCAACTAGGAATATGTTGAATGTTTGTTTGTCTTAAAGGAAGCAAAATGTATACAAAACGGTATTTACACTTTTATACAAAATACTAAATAACACTATATAAAATAAGCAAAAGATAATACAATATCACCGGTAAGAATGGGCCTTTAACTTTTCTGATTGGCTTTGTTTATTTCTTTTTCAGTTCCCACTTTTATTTACAAAGCATGCCCTGTACAAAATAAGATTTAACGTGTTTCTTGTTGTTTGGGTGTTGTTGTTTGTTTTTTTTTTTGAACAGAACAGAACAGAACATATCTTTTATTCACCCAGGTACAAGAAGATATAATATCGTACAACATGGGGTTATTACGAAATTTACATGAACACAAAATAATACAGTATCCGGTCAATGAGTGTTACAATGGTACAAAATCGTAAGAAAAAGAGAAAGAGAAAAGAAAAAAAATGAAATGAAATATAAGTTTTAAAAATTGATTGCTATTTAGAAACACGTGGGTTGCTGGAGACGGGGGAATGCTCACATTAAATCAACATTAAATAAATACTGATGTCACTCGGTTAATTTTTTTTTTATTTATTTATTTAATTTTCATGAATCGAGTGCGACTTTCAAGAGAAAACACGAGAAAAGTAGTCCGCTATCTATGAATGGAATTCCACATAACTGTTAATTGGGTTACTACTAGAATACGATTGGCTGTTAGTAAAGATTTCAGTTTGCCATTGGATAACTTACTGGAACAAAGCTAAAAATAAAAATAATTGTTCCGTACAGAATAGGGGCATGTTTACGTACAGAAGTGTTATTACAGGTTAAATTATCGTATAGTAAAGGTGAATTGGACTTAATTGACATTGTCTGGTAAGTGCATACGTTCATTTATAGTTTCATAAGAGTATGAATTGGTTTTAAGCTTTGTAGTTAAAAAAAATACATATAAAATGACATTTCTTTTCATAATTAATATTATGTGCAAAAATAACAAAAATAAATATAAGTAAAGAAAAATAAAAAGAGGTAAATAGAGAGGCATTGGTATCTTATCACTTGTATAGGGGCCTATCAGAAATTTTTATTATAAGTCGTATGAAGCCACATACTTTCGAAAGTGTCCTTACGGAAGTTGATGTTAATAGAAGCTTAAAACCATAATCGGATACGGTATTTTCATGAAAGTTGATTTGTCTGAAGAGTGTTCTTCTTTCATTTTGAAAACGGTCACAGTTTAACAAATAATGTCGTTCCGAACCTATTTCATTACGGGTACATAAATTTTTCTTGTGTTTTTTTTTGTTCTTGTGTTTCCTTTTGAAAATAGATCTTAACTCGTGTTTAATCAAATTGTTATATTTTATTTTTATTTGGTTTAGATAATATTCACATGTTATAATAAACCTTTAAATATTGTTTTCAAATTGTTCATTTTATGTTTGTAGATCTATACATATATACATATTGTTAATATTTTATGACAGTTGACCTTTAACCGGCTTGAACGATCTTCTCGGTCCTTTTTGTCGAGTAAGGGTAGAGATAATCATTTAAAAATATTACATATCACTTAATTAATTATATATAAAGTTTAAAATTTGACCATGTCAATCTTAACTTCTAAATTCTTATTTTCATTTGTAGAAGAAGTAAGAAAAAGCCAAAGAAGCATCCAAACACAATCATGAAACACTCAACTATTTCCCAAAAGATCTAATAGAGGTGTTAGATATGTTAGACACATTGAAGCTTAAAGCTAAAGACTAAAAGAGAGTGAAATATCTAAATTATTCAATATTGTCTTGATTTTTGTTAAACACATTTACTTTGTTTATATCTCATAGTCAGATATAATTTGATGATACAATTACAGTGTAATTCTGTGCATTTATTTTTTCATATGAAACAGTTGAAAGGAACCCATCTTTAAAATACAATTAAAACAATGTTGTAAGCGAATAAGAGAAATTTAATGATTGTAAACAAAGCGAATAAGGAAATAAGGAAGATTTTAATTGTTAATAAAACGAATAAGAGAAACATCATTGTAAACAAACCGAATAAGAGAAATAAAACTGTGAACAAAGAGAATAACAGATATATAATTGTAAAAAAACGAATAAGGGAATTTAATTGTAAACAAAACGAATAAGAGAATTATGATTATCGTAAACAAATGAAGCTTATGAAGACAAATGAAGCTTATTCATGATGCAATTCCATATAAAATGAAGGAGTTACAGTGTTGCATGAATAACTTATAGACAAATGCATGCAGATCACATAATTTTATACAATCTTATTTGTTATAATAAGATTTACTAACATACTGTGTTTGATTGATATTATATTCTTTAAGGTCATATACTCGGAAAAACGAGAAGAAGAAACATTTTTAAAAACAATTACACAATCCGTGGCCGTGTGGTTAAGGACCTTGATATCAAACCACATGTCGCTCACCGCTGTGGGTTCGAATTCCGACAGGGACTTTGGATTCTTTCATGTGAGGAAGCTATCCAGCTAGCTTACGGAACGTCGGTGGTTATATCCAAGTGCCGGTTCGTGCCTGAAATAATGCACGGAAGAGAACCCGAGGTCTTCCTCTACCAGTAAAGCTGGAACGTCGTCATATGATCTATATTGTGTCGGATTGACGTACATTCCATATATCCTTTGTCATGCGATCATGCAAGGGAGAAAACACTGTATCAACATCAATTATAACTGTTTTATTTGAGACATATTTGACACGTTCATGATAAATTTGATTGACAATTTACCAGTCCAAAATATTTAGAACAGATACATAGACTATCCCGAAGATCATAATGTGATCAAAATGTTTTTCTCTTTGATATGTCAGATTGGTGTATTTGCTTATCAGGCCAATATTTTAATTATTTTCACTACCCTCCATATAGATTATGGTTGAGAGAATACCTTCCCAACCAATTTTAATTGTTGAAATTATCTTGTTTGAAAGACTTCTTTTATGTTTGTCTGATATGAATCGGATGTAACTTTCAATATTGTTCTTGTAAAGGGACACATCTGTTTTTGAAGGATTGAAAAGCTATTTTATTTGTGTGCAGTGTCGGGAAAAGGAATACATTTTATTTGGAGTACGAATATGTGTTTTAAATTTGTACTGGATGAGCTTTGATAGCGGAAAATACGGTATTTAATGACTTTGATATAATTCTTCATTACCTCAAATTTCAAACTTTTATTTCCATCTTAGGTTTACATCAAGTAAATAAATAAATAAGTATCATTTTATAATAATTGCAGGGAATAATGGCGCTTATTAAGTTGACAAGTGCTTACTAAATAGAGAATGACGAACATATCCAAATAAAACATGTAAAATTACAAATTAACATATGCGTGTAGCAAATAAATATTTTTTCAAGTAGTCAAGCAATCCGGGCATATCAGTGTTACATGCTTTTAGATATAATTTCGATAAAAATACAAGTTAATTTATTAATTTTTTTATTCTCACCAGTAAATAATTCTTCTTATTTGAAAAATTGGGATTAACATAGAAATAACGTTTTAAATATTTTTTCTTGCATCAGAAAACTTTTGACATGTGAACAAATAATGAAATTCGTCACCTACATCATCATAACAAAAGGAACATTTTTCTTTTAGAAGAAGGTATGCCCTGCCATCTTCCTGTTTCCACAGGCAGCCTATGATTTCTAGTAAAAAAAAAACGCATAATTGAATAGCTACGTCTAGATGACACGATCTTGATACATAAGCACTTTTATTAAATTCAGTTTTAATACCTTTATAAATATTTGTGTTTAATGTTAATTGTATATCAGAATGCCATTTCTGTATAAAATTATCTTTTAACATTCAGCAAATTGACCCAATCAACAATTTCCCATTTAAGAAACTTTGACAGTACTATATCCCTAAAAAAACCTGAATAACACAACAAATTTCTAACATTTTCGATCCATTGGGACATAACATTGTTTAAAGTATTCATTTAATATAACTCTACCAGAAAATTTGTCGAAATTTTCTCTCGAACAATTTATCAGTTTCGTCCAAAATGATATAACTCTTTGGTATATATCAATACGAACTAGTAAAGTTCAAAGTTCACCATTTTCCATATATGAAGGTCTTGATTTCTTAAGTTTAAAAATATAATTGAAAACTTTATTTGAACTTTTTCAATAATATTAACATTTCCAAGCCCATCCATAAAGTAAAACTGGTTTCACCGTTTTGTCAAGAAGATCAATCTGTAATTCGTATTGATAAATTTAAATGTTTATTTTTTCAAAAGTAAAAAATATGCTTTATTTCATTGGTCTTTGTATTTCTTTGTTGAAGTAAACTACAGACTTTTAATACAATAAATACCATGATATTTGTATCGTTAAATAATTTCTACTTGCCTATCGCCAATTTAAAATTTCAAAATTCGTCTTATGTTACCTTTACTAAATATCAGTACTTTTGTTTTTATCAACATTGATTTTTAATTTCTAATGATCACAATATGATTTAAAAGTATTAAATACATTTTGTAAGTCATTTTCAGATTCTGCAAAAATTACAGTATCATCTGCGTACAAAAGAACAAATATTTTCAAGTACAAGTTTTCCACATTCCAATTTCTACAAAATCCATTAACATTTTTTATCATATAAATAAATTTCCAGGTCATTAAAAATATACTAAACAAAAACAGGGACAAATTTTCGCCCTGTCTAACACCAACATTACAATAAAATAGTCAGTAGAACCTTCACTTGTTACTACCTTTGACTTAATATTACTATACAAGTGATAAATAACATTAAAACATTTTCCATTGATCTTTTCTTTCCGTAATTTATACCATAGACCGTTTGTCCAAACATAGTCAAACGCTTGTTTAAAATATATTAAACAACAATAAAGTTTCTGAGTATTAGACTGCACTATATCTATAAGAGTTTGGGTACAATTGATATAATTGAGGATATTTAAGCACTGTTTAACAATATTTTCTCACACAAAACATTTTACACTGCATTCAATCTCATAACATTTTCAAGTGAAAAGTTTTTTTTTACGTAAGAATTTACTGAGTTTTTTTTACACAAGATCTGAGTTTTAAATTTTGTCCAAATTAACAAAAATAATATCATGTTATCAAATAATTGATATAATGCTTATAATTTTCATACATTGTTTGCATATTTATCAAGTATTTATAAAAATGGTTACCTACCGACTGCGTAGATGTTGGTGTTAGAATTTAAGATCACTTACCGAAACACGACAGGTTCGTTTAGAAACGCATACATCTGAAAGTGTTCTAATTTTCCAGATTAGAAATCCTACAAGAAATTATTATGTCATTGTTATGCAAGCTATAATAATATTTCTATATGACTTTGCATGGAAACCTAAGAACTAACACATGCAAACTAACCAGTTTTACTACGGCTGAGTATCTTTTTTAAAGATACATTTGTTTGAAACATGTCCTTCATCGGGTACAAGAGTGCAGATGGCTGGAGGAGGGTGCAGGCGGACAGGGGAAGCATTGTTATTAACGAACACATCTTACTGCTTTTGAAATACCGGGCAAATGGCACAATTACTCATTCTTATTAAACAAATAATTAATGCTCTAGTCAAAAGATTATATTACCTAATGCCTTCTATAAATTACTTATACCTTATTTACAACTGTTAATTTAATTGAACCAGTGAAATGCTGTGAAAAAAACTGTTGACCGGTGTTTCACCCCTGTCATCGGGCATTTCCGTTAACGCCGTCCGCAACTATTCGGTTCTCTAACGTCACTCAAATCAAACGTTTGTATGATTCAGATGTAAACAGTTTACAATTTAAACAGTTGTAAAAATGTTATAAATACATGTATGTTGATGCAGTATATAAATTATAGTGTGATTGAAAAGCATTAGGAAATCAAAACGTTAGTTCATGTGGATGACACTTGGAACCTCTGACAACAATTCCAATGCCATCTCTGATACCTCAGGGCAACGGATTTGACTTAACCACAAACACCCATGAAATAACTGTGTAATACATGTTATATATGTATACACTGTATAATTAGTTATTATTGAAACAATTTTGAATCAGAAATATGACATTAATTCGTTCTTACGCAATACTATTATAAAAGGAGAACATAGGAAGAGTTTCTTGGCGATAAAACAGTATTACGTTGTTGATCTTTTTTCTGTTTAAAGAGATGATTCGTGAATTAATCAAGCCACATAATAACACATGAATAGATAACGGTCTCTTAAATATATGTATTAAAACATAATTTTTGTCTCAAATATACAATTATTATACATTTATACTTTACTGTATACATGGTGTGACGATTATTATTAATAATATAACAACAATTATAATAATATAATAGACCAGTACATGTTTATCAGAATTAGACAAGGTGTAGCATTTAATGTTTTGTAACACGACAACAGACACGGCTTTACTCGTACAAGTCTTGGATATTTACCATTCAATTTCTGCCAACAAGTAAAATATTGAAAAATATTGCATGAATACTAACACTCTTATATCAACAGACATACATGTATTTATATGACACAAGCCCCATGATCTATTATTCTTATTTTTAAGTTTGAACTTACTGCATGAGCATTTGGTGAAAAATGGCCGTTTTCATTGAAAAGATTCAAATTGCTATGAAACTATAATAAATGCTTCAATAATAATCAACCTTAGCAAAAATGTAGACTGGAGCATTGCCTTTGTAACGGCATGCTCAGTTTTAAATTTCTTGTAACCATGGCAACGGAGGGATATCTCAAATTGCTAAAAATTACTTCTAGTATTTTACGTTGATTTTTCCATCAAAACCTATTACAAAGTGCTGAAACCTCTCAATGGATTGCGATAGATCCAAGGCTTTTCAGCATTGTTTATACGTTACCTTATGATCGACCTCAGGTCATTTTAGCCTCTCACAAGTTCTCAATTTTCTTGGCTATCTAAGCTGAAAAGGGCACATTCCACTCTGGCACCCACCCCCCATTCCCGATGTATCTTTTCGATAGGAGGTGGCGCCGAAAAAATGTTTTCGGCGATCACTTTTTAACAACATTTCTCAAACAAAAACAAGTGTTGTGGTCTAACTAAGGCATTTTTTTCACCATTTGAGACATAAAAGTATGTGTGTGTGGGGGGGGGGGCTAAGTAAGGCATTTTTTTCACCATTTGTGACATCAAAAAAGGAGGGGGGATGCAAAGGCTTCTAAAGGCGAAGGCGTGTTTATATAGTAATGGGTTAACTTAGATCCAAGTTATTATAACTAATGTATATAGTTTCAATTGTTGTTCAAATAATTATGTTCTTTTGCTATGATTGATTTTGCATTTTGAACAAACACTAGCAATTCCTTATTTCCATCTTATTTTCAGTGTTTCCGAATACTTAAACATTATTAAAGGACTGTCGCAAATTAACTGGGAACGGTCACTGTAAGTAATAGTTACAAGTGCATTCATTCTATGTAACAATTTATGAAGATTAAAAAAATTAACATTGAAAATAATTAACCAGATTAAAAAGAATCTAAAGAAATCTAAACATAGAAAGGAACGAAAAGAAATACATACATGTACAAATATAACATTCTGTAACTGGTATGAATGCCGTCAGATTGTTGCCAGATTATTGGCAGATTGTTGTCAGAAATAATGAAATGGTTGTTTTGTAGAAACCTGTCACTGCTGTCGGATACGATGTTTAACCTTTCCTCACTTGGAAAAGAATTTTACCAACTTTGCGACCAGGCTCATAAGTTTACAGGAGACATCATTGAGTCGAGAAGAAAAGAACTGATAAACATTGTAAAACATTCTTGAAATATATTTGGTAGAGAAACAAATTGAACTTAAGTGCGAAAGTAGAGATGTAGTGTATCAAACTTTATGCTTTGAATCAAACATGGGGCTTCAATGTCTTCATGAAAGGACACCATCGAGTTGACTTGGACAATCATTTAACAGTCATTGATCTTGTTCTTTGGGATCATTGATTTTTATACTTTAAACCGATATTGACCGAATACCGCTTGAGCCGGTGCTTGGGTGGGTGGGGGAGCAGGTGCTTGTGACTTAGAGATGATGCACCTTTTATTTTCTCTTATGATCAAAACCAATCAAACCGAGACTACATTTTCACCTTTTACTGGGGATACACTCATATTGTCTCTTTGTATTTATTACGAGTTGCCTTAAAAGACCACACAAAAAAATCCAAACCATCCGCAAGATTGGCTCAAAAACTTTTCACTTGGGTTGTCTTGGAAACTATACCCTCTAGATTGCCTCAGAGAATACAATAACCTTGAGTTATCAGGAAAATACTCAACTTGCATAGATACAACTCTCGTGAGTTTTTATTCTAAAAGATACAAATGAGATGCCTTTTAAAACCAAACCGTCGTCTGTAAACTCTTCAGATGGCCGAGTTGATTGTAATATCCTACGCTCGATTTTTGTTTTATTTAAAATTTAATTGCAGACATTTATCAAACACGTATTAGGGAAAACGGCGTATCTATGAACAAGACTCATTCAGGAGTGTTTTATATTTAAGATGAAATGTTTTTTCTATAGTTTTATTACTCAAACTTATGTACATGTATTGCTAAATGTCTTTCTATACATGATTAACAATATTGTCCACAGATTTTGAGAAATGTCTTGAATGATATATTATTAAAAGAGTTACCTAGCAACAATGTATTCAGTGAATATCATGTCATTTTATGGATAAGCAGCAGAATTACATGACTTGGAAGCGCCGTCTGGATTTCTTAGACATATTATTAACTGCACGAGATGAACATGGGCTCGGCTTGTTTGCACAAGAAATACAGGATAAAGTCGGTACGTTTACATTTGAGGGTATGAAAATACATGTATACATGTATATACATAAACGTATGAAAAATGATAAATTTTCATTGTGCAGTGTTAAAATTAAAAATAATATTTAAGAAATAATAACAAACTTCATAATTTCAATTACATTTATATCGGTAATACTTTCAATCCTTGCTGCGCACATCATCAGCCAAATATTCTATATAACAATATTTAATACGTATGAATTGTATATTTTTATGATAACTATGTCAAGGTCATACGTTTAAATATTTAGTCGCTTATGAATTCAATATTGAGGTAAACTTGCGTTTTATAATATAACAAAATTAAATATTCGGGTGTTAAAGGAATATTTAGCACGCTTGATTTTCAAAACCTTTATATTCACAATATTAAATTTAAGTGTTTGTCATCCTGGTAAAGATACACTGATCGGTTATAAACATAGCTGCAGTCCCCATCCCCGGGATAAGCTGAAACTCGTTAAGGGGGGTTTTGTTGGTGTAGTTGCTTTCGTTTTTTTTAATTTGCCATAAAAAGCAAGTGTATTCATATTCATTATGGATATATAGATATATGTTAGTGTACACGATAGAGCTTCATGTATTAGTATAATTATATGTACATCTTATGGCATGTATATACACAGATATACACGGGACACAATAATAATGTTTGTAGTACATACAAAACTTTCCACTCGCATGTCACAACTAAACAACAACAAAAATATAAATTATATAAAAGTATAAAAATGTAGCAAAACATTGACTCAAGGGGTCTCTATCGGAAAAATGGTATTATATGAATATGTTCAAGCCGGAAATGCCGCCGCCATTTTTCTAAACGGCTCGGACATCCTATTTGTTTTACGCATGCGCTCAAAGATGGGCAACACGCTATTTAAAAAATATAATTATGTTTGTTAACAATCTAGGTCATGATACAACATCGTCAGCCATAAGCTGGACAATCTATGCTCTTGCTAAACATCCAGTGCTACAAGAGAAGTCAGAAATATCATTGGAGGGAAGGACAGCTTATCATCGTACGTTCTCCGGCACCTTCATTATTTTTAGCCCGACTATGATATTTATTATCCCCCGCCGAAAATTTTCGGCGGAGGATATAGAAATAGTCTCCGTCCGTCCGTCCGTCCGACCTTCCGTCCTTCCGTCCGTCCTTCCGTCCGAAATTTTGTCCGGAGCATATCTCTAAAAGTATTTGAGTTATCAACTTGAAACTTCATAGGTGGATAGACCTCATTGAGGAGGAGTGCAGTGCACAAGACTGATAACTCTACCTTGCCTGATTTTTGAGTTATTGCCCTTTGTTATTTTTCAAAATTGATTTTTGTCCAGAGCATAACTCCAAAAGCCTATGAGATATTAACATGAAACTTCATAGGTGCATAGATCTCACTCAGGAGGTGTGCAGTGCTGAAGAATGATAACTCTTCCTTTCATAATTTTTGAGTTATTGCCCTGTGTTGTTTTTTTCATGCTATTTTGTCCAGAGCTTATCTCAAAAAGTATTTGAGGTATCAACTTGAAACTTCATAGGCGGATGGATCTCATTGAGGAGGAGTGCAGTGCTAAAGAATGATAACTCTACCCTGCATTATTTTTGAGTTATTGCCCTTTGTTATTTTTCAAAATTAATTTTTGTCCAGAGCATAACTCAAAAAGCCTTTGAGATATCAAAATGAAACTTCATAGGTGCATAGATCTCACTCAGGAGGTGTGCACTGCACAAGAATGATAACTGTACCTTTTATAATTTTTGAGTTATTGCCCTTTGTTATTTTTCATACTTAATTTTTCAATTCAATTTTTTTCTCAAAAAGTATTTGAGGTATCAACTTGAAACTTCATAGGTGGATAGATTTTACTGAGGAGGGATGCAGCACACAAGAATGATAACCTACCCTGCATTATCTTTTCAGTTATTGCCCTTTGTTATTTTCAGCCATCAGTATTCGGTTTCAAATCTGTAATCACTATAGCCATCAGTTTTCATTACCAAAAGACCTCTTAAAATGGAATTATTCTGCTCTACTACATATACATTCTTCCAATGAGCAAACACATGGGGGATGGCCATGTTGACATGGCTCTTGTTTAATAGGGAGCGCTATCCTACTCACTCGGGTATCGGCGCCTGCGTCACACTTTGGGTTAAGTTTTTTGGTACCGCCCCACTTATTTCCTTTAACCTTTGCGATATTGTTTGGAACTTAAAGTACATTTGTTAGTGAACATCTTCCCCACTTCCAGACAAGAAGACATATATTTTTTTTATGAATTCAGTGTAATATATTTGTTCTTTTAAATTCAATGACTGCGTAAATTATTTGAAATTCCCCTATTTTATTTTATTTACCATGTACATCTTTAATTCGCAGTGAGTTAAATGTTTCTGTGGGAATTGTAAATTAATTCTTGAATTTCAGAGAACAACTTGGAAAATTCACATACCTACCAACGTTTATTAAGGAAGTTCTAATGTAAAAATCTGAAGATCCTGTGGATTTCATTTTCAATTGTTTTAATTGTGCTCTAAGCCCACGGTATATTATGCTATCAAATGTAACTAGATGATCAGCATGTATTGGCAGTCATTTTATTATTATTATTTTCATTCATTTATCTATTTTTTTGGGGGGGGGGGGGGGAAGGGGGCGTATTTTAGACATATGTTTTTACTATTAATAAGAAGTATATACTTGTATTTGAAAACATTTAACATTTAAGTTATTGTTGTGCTTGTGGTATTTTTAGTTTCAACTTTTCGGCATTTTCTAGTTGGGTGGTTCCAATATTCCTACTTGAATAATGTTGAATCACCCTTAGGATATGTTGCCTGCTTTTATATATAACTTTTCCACTAATTAATTGTGTCGTTACGTAACATGTCCAGATATGTATTAATAATTTAAAAGCATGCGTTAATGTTATGATAATACAATTGTGTTGTTTTTAAAATTATTTTCACTTTTTCTCTATTTTGTTTAAGGTTTTTGATCCAGAAAGATTCAGTGCAAACCAAAGAGATGACAGATATTTATGGATTCATTCCATTTTCAGCTGGTTCTAGGTATAAATGAACATAATTATACTTTTAAAAACAATTAAACATTTATATTTTGAACCATTAATTGAACGCATGTTCCAAAGAATAATTATAGCCATGTTACCCATGTAGCAGGTAAAAGCCATGTACTAGGCCAAAACAATCACTCTGACATTTAACTTTAGGCTTGCTAGTGACGATTAGATTTATCCGTGCCGACAAGTGCAGACCAACATCAGCCGGCATACCTGTGTCCACTTGTCATGGTCTGCAATCTTTGCTTTTCAGTCTGTATATTCTTTTGAAAATTCCGTATCAATTATGAATACATAAATAGTTTTGCCTGGATTATGTCTGGGTAGAAAAATGCACAAGTGCATCTCATCTTATATATTTTGCGTGTAAATGGTAAACTAAGTGATTTGACCTAATTAAAGGAGATGTCTTTGGGATTTGTGTTGGGTTTTACATCGCACAGAATAGGTCATATGGCATTTTTCCAGCTTTACTGGTGGAGAAAGACTGAAGGTGCGCCTTTGCCAGTTTTTCAGGCACAAACGGGCACCTGAGTAGAACCACCGACGTTCCATAAGCTAGCTTGATAACTAATCCGAATGACTCTACCGCGACTCAAACCTACAGCGGTGGTAGGCAATCGGTTTAAAGTTATAATTGTGACAAAAAGTGAGTTGTGGACAAAACAGGCAAAGAAAAACACAAATATTTAATATATTTTCCGTCAGTATGTAAATGACTGTTCTCTAATTAGGAAACAACTTTATTACATGTATATATTTATGTTTTGTGACACAACTTAATTCTATATATATGATAAAGACATATTAGGCTACCATATTCGTCGACACCAGTAATGGCTTGGTCTAAGAAGCAGACTGAAGTGTGGTTTGAATAAGCTTAATTAATTTATCTTTATCGAGCTAAAATGAAAATATTCAAACACGATATTTGTCAGTAAAGAATACCATCTGTTTCAAATGTGATTCTAATGTCAACTCCTGTTTTGGACAATCACATTTGTAACACATTTTATCTGTTACGAATGCAAACCCATTTGTAATAAAGGTGTAGCAAATGTTATCCGTTACAAATGTGGTCCAAACGAGCTTCATTTGTCAAAGCGAGAAACTACTTTTGAAATCGGTGCATGTGTGTTGAAGGATAAAGCTCTGAGGGTTTATTCATTTGTTCGTTCCTAACGAATATAGGTCTCGGATAGAGTGTTGGATAAATAGAGAGTACAGTGCTAGTTTCGATATAAAATTGATCAAGCAAGGGTTGGAAAAAAGGGCTTGACTCTTGACTCGATTCGATTTCATTTTTTTTTACTCTTTTTTTCGGAACAGTAGGAGATAAAACATCTTGTTCAATTCAGTTTATTTCAATGTGCATTAATTAGGTGTTTGATAAAGCTGTGGGTGACTGGTAAAGCTAAATTTGTCAGATACGCAGTTTATCAACAGAAATTGATGTAAATGACATGATCAAGCTCTCGGGACACCTATATTCGTGGAGAGCTTTATGCGGCATAACAGTGGCCCTTTTTTCTTTCACAGTTTCAATAATAAAAAAACAACAGGCTAAACAAGCAAACTATCTTTTATTACAGATTTAATCTAATTTCATGCCAGTTCACAAAAATAATGTTTTAAATGTATGAAAAATAAATAATACGAATTCAATGTTGACATGTACTGCTTACTTTGAAATATCCCTTTTTGATAAAGTGCTAGACTTAGTCTTACTGTAAAATATAACATTTGAAGCAATACAAGTTAAACATAAGATAAACATAAATATGTTTACTTATTGTCAAACATTTATGTAACACACGCTTCAATTTTAGAAAATGAAGAAAACAATAAGAAAGAAGAAAAGTTATATTTCGGTTTTGATACTAAAATTTTTATCATTTTTGTCAGTTTGTTTCTATTTGAATTCGTTTTCAATAAAATTATCAATGATATAAAACACATTTGTCTTTATAGCTATGATGTATTTTTTCAATGTTATTTTACGCTATTAACAATGTTAACTCTTTTATTCTTCAGAATATTAAAAAAAATACATAAGTTAAAAATTATTAATAGATGCTTAAATTGGTGAACTTAGAATAACAGATAATATTTTTTTAATTTTCAAAAACTGCCTCAATCGATGCCAGGGGGGAACATTTATACTTTGAATACAACAGCTTATAAGAATAAGACTCGTTGAAACAGAATCTGCACTATTGATAAGATTGTATAACATTTGTTGTCGTTGTTGTCAGGGAACTTGCTATTACACAAATGAATTAGTCTATCTGACAATCAAAAAGATAATGTTTTTCATGTTCCCATGTTATCAGTTGGACTTCCTGTAAACTTCCTATAAAATTAACAGGACGGGACTGAATACAAATAGCATTTTCATTGGTCATTTTAGAATTGAAAAATGAAATCGGTGAACCTCATTGGTCATTCATAGATAAAATGTAAAGGACAGTTTTAACCATTCTAAAATAAAATGTAAATGATAGTTCTTACAATTCTAAAATAAAATATTAAGGATAGCTCTAAAATAAAATGTAAGGGATAGTTTGTGACACTATCAAACAAAATGTAAAGGATAGTTCTAAAATAAAATGTACAAATGTTTACAACATAAATTAAGTCAAACGTAAAACAAGTTAAAGAGACTACTAAAATAGAAGGTGTCCTACTTTGAAAATCATCAATATAGATTTGCTATAATTTAATTTCAATGTTTACAAAATGGGCATTTTCTTAGCTACAAGAAATAATTATTATGTTATTGTTATGCAACCACTGCTAGCATTTCTTTTTGTATTGAAACTTAAGAAATGACATAAGTTTGCATGCTAACCAGTTTTACTTCGGTCGAGTATCTTTTTTAAGGATACTTCTTGTTTTTAATGCGGAATTTTTAACTATGGGTCACTCGATCTGTTCGTGTTATAAACAGAAGAACCAGCTACAGTATTTCATAATAATTCTAGTCAAATTATAACATCTAAATTGTTCTTAACAAAATGATAGATTTTCTAAGACATTGATAGTATTTTTGCATTTTGTATTTCTAATAAAAAAGTATATATTAAAATATTACACATTATCACATGTATAAGATAAGTAGAACTTGAGGAATGAAATACAAAATTGAAAAAGCTTTAAACTCCAATCCGATTTTAAAAAAAATGTAAGCTTTAATGTATCATCAAATGTGCCTCTATATTTCTTTCTAGATTCGCTCGATAAAAAAACAACAATATCCCCGACACTTTTAAACAAGTCTGATTAATTGCTAGAAAAATCTACATTTTGTTTCAAAAATGTGTGTGTAACGATACCAAATGTCAGGTCGAAATCTTAAAATTGCGTATATTTAACTTGCCTTGTTCACTTTATTTCCTGCAATCAAGTTATTTTGAAAAGTATTTTATCATCTTTTATACAGTGAATATAAAATATATATTTAACCGGTGCATGCAGGACATAAGCGATACCATATTTAAAACAATCTCAAGTCTACACTATTATTAAATTATTTTATCTTAAGTACAGTGGCTGTCATGAATATTTATAAATCACAGTTAAAAAAATTGTAATTCAGTCACTGGATCTGAATGTTACATAATATAATAAAATACATACTATCAAGATGAAAAACATGCATTACACAAATTTCATAATCAGACCATGAAACTCTTAGTCTCATCATCCAAAATATAACATTTTCAACAAACATAAATTTTCTAAATAATTACAGCTTATGTTGAAAATGTATGTCTTACATTTGAAATAATCTACATATATATATAATCTTAGACCGGTTAATTTTTATATCTTGAAGTCATTGAATGAATGAATGAATTGTATCGCATTTAGCTATTACAAATATGACAAAATGGTCTACCTATTAGGAGTCTGCAAAATTGTATGTCCGATCCGTCTTACAAATTAAGAATTAGTTACGTCAGTCCGCAAAGAAATGCTTTTTCATTTCTTAAAAGCTTTATACATTTTGGTCTACTTGTATACTTTCCAAAATGCTACTCATTGGCAAATTTCATGCACCACCATCTTCTTCATCCGTTGCCTTTTGGCATGCAGTTAGTAAAGAAATATTGATTAAGTATTTTGTATGGAGGTCAAAATACCACTTTGTTTACATAATGCTTCTTGTATGACAAATCATTTCACATGTATCGCTACTTTCTTCATGTTACAAGTATTTAACATGCGCTAAAACTATTATTTGAATGTTATAGAAGTAAAGGTTTACCTTTCTAAAGAAGTAAAAATTAAGTCATTTCTGTGATATATTGTGATTTAACTAATACATAAAGCCAAAAAATGAATGGCAAATATTACTAGCACCCTTTTCTGTTGATTTCTTGTTCTATTTAAAGCTCGTGAAGAAAACAGTTAACTTTAAATGAAGTTGCTGTCTGGTGAAAATTTAACGAAACTTGTATCCTTGAGGTCCAATTATTTTATTTCTCGAACAAATGAGAACAATTATCTAGCTTTGGCAATGATAATTGCGGAAGTTGAATAGAAAAAAATACATTATTCGTCGTTATATGTAGAGCATTTATGTATTTGTGTTTTAACTTCCAAATTAAAGATACTTGTAAAATAAAGAATACTTAACTAAAGATGTTTGTGAAAGACAAATGTTAGTAGGTCACGTGGAAACTGCTGAGAAAAATTGTCTTATTCTGGCAGTTAAAACAAAAGACTAGTTAAAACAAATGGCAAAAGTTAGTGTGGTTAAAACAAATGTCCTATGTCGATGTGGTTCAAATGGATTAACACGGTGTCGTTCAAACAAATTGCAAAGGCCACTATAGGTAAAACATAACAAAGATCGGTATGGTATCAACAAAATGTTAAAAACACATAGGAATGCTTGGGTTGTGGTCCGTCAGAAATCTAAATCATCATCGGTTTTGTCCAAGGCAATTGTAAATTACCAATCACATCTATAAAGAAGGTTCAAGATTGCCAACCTGTCTTCAAGGCAAGGCTCCCCACTGCTACAACGAATACTGAACTCTTTTGTGTTGTCCATACTGCCTAGTGATGTAACCTGCATTGTGCCTGGCCCTGTAATATGTAATGTCGTATATTACTAAAATTCTAATGAATATGGTGGCTGATTTCAACAAGACATATTATTGCATTTTTCGCGACGAAAATGCAAAAAAAAGAACGACAATTAAGAGAAAAAAGCTCGGCATAATTTATGTCATACTTTATCTAATGTTGTCGTTCTTTCTTTTTTCTTTCTCGTCGACAATGCGAAAATGCGAACATACAAAGATAGAAAAATTAGACTTGCTTCGTGTTCTTCATGTTTGTGGCGAAACAGCGAATATACATGATGGCATAAATCAACCACGTAAATAAATCTGTTTTACAAAACTAATATTACATCGTCTTTCGTTGCTGATTACTATCAAAACTTTTCCTTTCAAGAAATAATTCGAACAAATTTGATTTATTTATTTAACTTTTAATTCAATTTTCACGACTATTAATCGGAAAACTTTGGTTCATTTAATAATCAAGACGGCATAAATATGTTGAAGAGGAGCCAAAAATTGGCGCTTACCGCATTGAAATTTTGGACAATTATCCCCCACTAATGATTTTACTTTTATTTCAAACGATTTCTTGTTGAAGTTTTGTTATAGTAACCAAAATGTTACTCACTGCCTTATTACCTGAACCATCTTTTGCTTCTGTTGCTTTTTGGCAATTAGTACAGTAATAATGATTCAGTATTTTGTATGGAAGTTCAAATACTATTTTATTTACATTTTCTACTTTTATGACAAATATGTTCACATTAAATGCTACTTTCTTGAAGTGGTAAGCATCTTACATGAGCTAAAACCATTACTAAAACATTATAAAACACATGTTTGGCCTTTCTAAAGAAGGAATACCATTTACATGTATTAGTTGCTGAAGCAAAATGTGTCTTTAATACCGTCGAACCAGTATAAAATATTTTGTCACGATAAAACAATTTAGTTTTGTTCCTTTTGTTTGTTTTACAAGAAAGAACTGGATATTTGATTTTCATTGGTCATTTTAATATTGCAAACTGAAATCTGAGAATTTCATTGGCTAAAATAAGTAAATTAATCTAAAGGATCTTTCTGAAACGTATACACGTATAAATTATCTAAAGGAGTATTGGAAACACAGTTTCTCTGATATTGGAGATTCTGGAAAAAAAACATATGCATACCGAAAGACACCATGGAGCTTAAAGAAGTTTCATCTCGCCCAAGTGTCGTTTTAAAGATACTTCTTGATTTCAATGTTTTACACATGGATGAAAAACTTAATGTTATTGTTTTGCATGTATTTTGCTAACATATATCGAATTCAATTTAATATCCAACAAAGGAGATTGTGTAGCATTATTCAAAGCTTGGCTCCACGCATGTGCATACAGCATTTAGATGTAATCGTCCTATAAATAGTTGAGATTCGACAATTTATAATCGTGAAATTGGTGTCTTCCCGTTGCATGAGCGTCGTATTATTAATTTTATGTATGGTATGTCTTTTCAAGCAAATAATAGTGTATGTTATATGTTTATTTACAACAGAGGTTGCTTTAAATTCACTACTTAATTAACTTTTGGTTTTATGATAGGGTATAGCCTAATATGAGTATTAAAAGAACTCCACTGAGGTCAAAATGTCTTAAAATATAAAATTGGAAAATCTTACGCAAATCAAAAGAAACACTTTAAATGGAAAAAAATGCAAAAAATACTAAAGAAATATATTCAGAATTAAATTGAAATATCGATTTTTAGTTTTACCCGGAAAAAAGATTTGTCTTAACTTAGAATAAAATAAAATTGAATGATATTTACACGAAACAGTGCATGGTTTAAACCTTACAGAATATAAAAGTATTAAGATATTAAATCAAGATATCATTTAAGCGTAGAGTTTTGAAACAAAATAAGAATAAATAAAGTTGCTCTTACCCCCAAAGAATGTTCTTTCTTGGTCGCCAAGGACAACTTTTACCGTCCTGTTTTCTAATGCATGGAATCCAAGTGTCACGTGGGCATAACAAAATCCCATTGGTTGTGGAGTGCAGCTGAATATCCCTATATTTTACATAAATTGGTATTGATTAAAGAATTAGCAAATCGCCCAATACATCCATTAATTTGAAATATACATCAAATTAGTGGATTGGTCTACAATAGGGGCATATTTACCATAAGTATTTAAAATATAAATAAAAACAAAATATATGTATCATTTGGATATTCTTATAAAATATTGCTTCAAAAAATGTTGATAAGGCCTAAAAGATAAGTATGAAAAATTTAAATACGATGTATATATAAATGATGTTCTATTATAGAACAATTTATTATCTGCTATATGAATATACTGTAATATTGGATCATGTTTCTCGCACTTGTCAACAACATTCATAAATAATTATTTCGTAGTTTGTTGTTCTTGTCTGATACTACAAATAACCGACATAATTATCTATTGCATTTCAGACCTTCCATTATAGACCAATTCACTTGAATAAAAGAGCACAAAAAACGCGAACAATAACGCTTACATGGAATCTACAAACGCATTTTCTGATTCAAATCAGCCTTTAGTGTTATCACCTGTGTTTTTCATACATTATCGATGCCATTATCACACGCAAGTTTCGGGAATCAAAATTAGTAAGTCAACAGTATAGTGCTTGATCTCATTGCGCGGACTTGTTGACTGTTTGGTCAGACTGAACGGATATGCATACTGACTTAGCTCTATAACGCTGGCAAGGACTACACAATATCGGTTGATATTTTATATTTTGGACCATCCCATATTTGTTATTTGCACCTTCCCACTTTTTATATTTGCACCATCCTATATTTGATTTGTGCACCTTCCCATATTTGATAATTGCACCATACAATATTTGATATTTGCACCTTCCAATATTTGATATTTGCACCTTCCTATATTTGATATTTGCAACATCCCATATTTAATATTTATTTTTAAATCGTCAATGACTTATTAACTTATAAAGCGGCATGAAATATAACTCGTCAATTCAATGACTTATTAATCGGCAATGACATCTTAATAGACAATGACTTGTACATTTGCAATGACATATAAAATGGTATTGACATATAATTCGACAAATACTTAAAATCAGTAATGACATATAAAGCGGCAATGACATATAAATCGGCGATGACTTATTAATCAACAATGGCATATAAAACATCAATGACATATTAAAAATGGCATTGGCATATAAATCGGCAAATACTTAAAAACAGCAATGTCTCTTGAAGGATGAGACGAGTATTTTTTGTTCAGAGTCCATAGACATTGGTATCGCAAAACACTGTATGTAGTATGACGAAAAACACAGCCGATCAAACATAGAATGATTATTTTATAAACAACAACAACAACAACAACAAAAATAATAATAATAAAACAAACCATTGATGTTCTTATCACATTCTGTTTGAGATACTCTGATGTTACCATTACTATATTCATAAATTTCATTCCTTCTCCACGTATTGTCAATCTCTCCTTTTAACTGAGCAAATAAAGCTCTTAAACTTCCGTGAGTTGCCGGTTGTGGCGAACAGTTTTGGCGTTCTGTAAAAAATTCATAAAACATTCATGAATATATGTAATCTTTCATAAATAATCATTAAACGAAAACCTTTGTGTGAAATGGATAAAAAAAGTATTCTGTCAAAGAATGACTTGTACATTAAACAATGTTTGTATTTATATATAAGTTAAAATGAGGCATAAGTTTCGTTCATTTACTTTCACAGATTTTTTATGGTTGCAATATATAACCAATGAGTATGCCTTTTAAATCTCATTCGATTTCTTCTGGCGGCAACTAAAGCTACTCATACGACCAGTGCGGACCATGGTCAGACGACATTTTCTTGTATGCACTGTTTGCTTTTCAGTCAGTATATGTTTTGAAATTTTGCCTTAAACTGAAGAATGCTTGAGTCTATATTGAAAGATGGACAAGATTCTTTAAGCTATTTAGCGTGGGAATGATTAATCTGTCTTTCGCCTTCAAAAGCAGCATGTCGTCAGATTTATTCTTATTAATTGAAAATTTTAAAACAATGTAATGAAAAGTAAAATGTTTTCAATGTAAACAAAGAAAGTAATTTTCACATTGCAAACGAAACTTAAAATCTACGATTATTAGTAATTTATTACCAAAAATATAGGTTAGAATACGCAAAACAAGCCCTTACTGCGTTATAAAATTGTGATAAATACTGAAAAGTCAGTCATTAATTGCATATAACATATAAATCATTTCTTGACTTGTGAATATATTTTTTTACTTTTCTAAAAACTTTAGTTCATTTTTTCAAGGTTGGTTTTCTTGAAAAATTATGCTCAACTTGAGGCATGCAGCTTTAACATTTAATTGATTATTTATGAAAACATATTCTTAACGGTACCAATTACTAGTTAATATTCTTATGAAGAAAAGAAAAAGACATGTGACGACAAAAGTCACATATTGTATCATTTTTAAAGTAAACTCACGCCACATATCATTATTGGAATACTACATTAACATTTCAATGGCGTCACTAAATTACTGTAGTATCGCGTTAACATATCGTTTTAAAATCAATGTGTGATAATATTTTATTATATTTTCAAATCTAAAAAATGGAAAAAAAACAATAACAAAAACTTTGACTTACGGCAACTGTCGTTTCCCGCCATTGGTAAATTTACTCTGCCATTCAAACGTATAACATAGTTTGCATTTGCGCCCAAAAGCACCGTGCATAATACAAGACTGAACACCATTTCCATTGTATAAAGTCGGTTCCTAATTCTCCAAAGGATGATGGTCTATCAATACAGTCTTTCGCTCCTTCTTTCACTCGAATTGAAGCCTCATAATCACCAGCTTATATACTTATTCATTGCGTGATGTCTTTTCCATGATTGAAGCGAGACATGCAATTATATGCAATCCTTTGCACGAACATGATTTTTTTTTACATCAACATGCATCGATGTAGGTGCGCTCTTGAGTTCAATTTTCAACACTCTTAATTACGAAATATCTTTGTTTATAATGGAAATAACCTACACTGTATAAGCTTACGCAATATCATGTGGATACATTTTGAAAATAACTTAAGTTGAAAAAAGAAAGGAAATCTTGCATACTTATTAAAGCAAAATTTTTGGCATTTGCCAAAAAAAGCGTATTTGATGGTGATGATGGTTTACTTTTGGATTAGAATTTTGTTTTATTTGAAAATAGCGGGGTTGCGCTATAATGAGTACAAACTTACGTAATAGGTTCCTTATAAAGCATTTATTAGTAATTTAAATTAAATCAAATGTTTCAATAACATTACATCAACCTTATATTTCATTAACATGACATCAGTCTTGTTTTACTTTTCATACTTCTTAATCACTGATGTAAATAGGTATCCGTACTGTAATGACTTCCCGCCAAAAATTCTTACATCGGCCAATATCGAAGCAAATCGGTTATTTCCGAACGTTTATTTCTTTTCCAAAAGATTGGGCATTAGATTATTTATAATCACTCATCCTTGATAGCTATATACTAAATTCTGGTTATAAACGTACCGAAAATTGTGAAAATAACGTTCAGGAAATTAACGATTTATTAGGAAGAAAATGTTCGGCGTGAAAGCATTCCACAAAGACAACGCAGCAAATATCAGTCTGATCACGGTCTGCACAGCTCGCTATTCAGTCAGTATATATTGTGACATTTTCCCTAAAATGATGAATGATTTAATCTATAATGTAAGATGGCCTAGACAATCAATATCAATATTTAGCGTGGATGGAGTTCTTTTCGTGATTTTTATACATCATTAAGCAGGTGTTAAGCGCCGTGTGGCTGCTGTTAAAAATGCCACATTTTTTACTTTAATGTTGTAATGTTTTTTCTGGGGCCTATGGGATCATTGATTCCAACAGGTCAGTGTTGAAAATCGCGCTAAAGCCGGTGTTAGGGGGTTTGGCCGTGAGAGATGTTGCACTGTTATCTCCCGTGAACAGTCTCAATCAAATCAAGTCCTCAATTTTTATATAATATTGTTATTGTAACCTCTTTCGACGGATCACCCTATTTCAAGATATTTTCTTATGTTTACGACCATTCGTCTTGCAATGACTAGACAAAAATAAGATATTTTTGCTATTGTTGTGTAAAACTTGAACCTGAATATACAAATTTTAGCAAACAGGATAATGTAGCTTAAACATGTTAAATTTTAATTTTATGTAGAAGCATTGTTTAGTGCACTGTTATATACAGCTGTAACCTTGACTAATTAAATAAGTGAAGCGAATCCAACTTCAACGAGTGATAAAACTGTTGATGTAAGCAGAGCATTGTTTTCATGATGATGAATATGTACAAGAATAGATTGTTAAATATGTTTAAAGGTACATTTTGCCTCAGGAACGATTTTTTTAAAAATCTTTATAAAGGGGTAACATGTACTAAATGCCAAAAAATCAACAGAAGAAACAGATTGTTCAGGTAATTGACCAACGAGCAAATTTTTTGAAACTGAAATTGTTAAATATGTTTAAAGGTACATTTTGCCTCAGAAAAGATTTTATAAAAATTCTTTAAAAAGGGGTAACATGTACTAATTGCCTAAAAATCAACAGAAGAAACAGATTGTTCAGGTACTAGTAATTGGCCATTGAGCATTTTTTTCAACTAAAAGTACCCCACAATGAAAAGCTATTGAGGAACAAAAAAAGCATTTCCGAGGCTTTCTTTTAAACGATAACTAAAAGGACATTAAGCCTCAGATATTTTTCTTTTCTCTTAACATAGAAAGGGCAAAAATTCTTTTTTTTATAAAGTTGTAATAATGAATGAAGAACATGTTAGATGTTTATCCACTAAGAATGTGTTGCATGTTAGATAGTTTGTCATAAAGGTAGCAAAATGTAAATAAAAAGGTATTTACACTTTTATACAAAATTCTAAATCATACTATAAATTTAGCAATTGCCAAAATGCCAACAAGACAATTCAATACCAGCTCTAAGAATGGGCCTTTACTTCTTCTGATTGGGGTTGTTTATTTGTTTTTTTTCCGCTCCCACTTTTATTAACAAAGCTTGTCCTGTACAAATTAAGATTTAACGTGTTTCTTGTTGTTTGGTTGTGGTGTTTTTTGTTTGTTTTTTATGTTGTTGTTGTTATTATTATTATCATTATTATTATTTTATGCAAATAGATCTTGACTCGTGTTTAATGAAATTGTTATATTTAATTTTTATTTGTTTTAAATAATATTCATAATATTATTATAAACCTTTAAATACTACGTTTGTACACATACGGATACAACCAATCGCAACGTCTCGGCCCTTTCTGTCAAATTTCGAATAAGGATAGAGATAAACATTTAAAGATAAATTATATCACTCAATTAATTATATATAAAGTTTAAAATATGACCATGTCGATCTTAACTACTAAGTTCTTATTTTTATTTGTAGAAGATTTAAGAAAAAGCCAAAGTAGCTTTCAAACACCATCATGAAACACTCAACTATTTCCAAAAAGATCTAGAAGATGTGTTAAATATGTCAGACATATTATAGTTCAAAGCTAAAGACTAAAAGAGAGTGAAATATCTCAATTATTCAATATTGTCTTGATTTTTGTTAAACACATTTACTTTGTTTATATCTTAACAGTCATATAAGTCATATAATTTGATGATAAAATTACATTGTTACTCTGTGCATTTATTGTTTCATATAAAACGGTTGAAAGCAATCCATCTTTAAAATACAATTACAACAATGTTGTAAGCGAATAAGATGATTGTAATGATGATTAAATGATTGTAAACAAAGCGATTAAGAAAACATTTAATTGTTAAAAAAAACAAATAAGGGAAACCAAACAAATAAGAGAATTAAAACAGTAAACAAAGAGAATAAAAGAAATATAATTGTAATCAAGTCGAATAAGGAAATATAATTGTTAACAAAACGAATAAGGGAATATAATTGTAAAATAAACGAATAAGGTGATTTAATTGTAAACAAAACGAATAAGGGAATATAATTGTAAACAAAACGAATAACAGAAATATGATTATCGTAAACAAATGAGGCTTATTCGTGATGCAATGGCCACATAAATTGAAGGAGTTAAAGTGTTGTATTATGAACTTATAGACAAATGTATACAGCTCAAATAAAAAGCTAAAACTGTCTGAACACCACAGACAAAAGATACATTTGTTCGTAATTATGCTTATCCAAACACCATGGAAAAGCTAAAACTGTCTGAACACCACAGACAAAAGATACAATTGTTCGTAATTATGCTTATCCAAACACCATGGAAAAGCTAAACTGTCTGAACACCACAGACAAAAGTTACATTTGTACGTAATTATGCTTATCCAAACACCATGGAAAAGCTAAAACTGTACTGAACACCACAGATAAAAGATACAATTGTTCGTAATTATGCTTATCCAAACACCATGGAAAAGCTAAAACTGTCTGAACACCACAGACAAAAGTTACATTTGTACGTAATTATGCTTATCCAAACACCATGGAAAAGCTAAAACTGTCTGAACACCACAGACAAAAGATACATTTGTTCGTAATTATGCTTATCCAAACACCATGGAAAAGCTAAAACTGTCTGAACACCACAGACAAAAGATACATTTGTTCGTAATTATGCTTATCCAAACACCATGGAAAAAGCTAAAATGGTCTGAACACCACAGACAAATTATATATTTGTTTCCAATAGAGCGAGTTCATGCAACATGACATACATAAATAAAATAATAATAATAATAATATTAATAATAATAAAAATAATCCAGGCGTTTTGCATACCACAGAGGGACGAATTAATGATTAATGTAGAGATCTATATGACGGCGTTATTTACGCCTGACTGCGATAAAAATTCTAATCGTTTATATATGTTTCTACTTCATTTTATTGCTTAAATGGACTGCTGCTAGAAATGTTTAAAAACAAACATTTTTTTCAGAATCATGGCCGACGATCTAGAGGTCGGAAACAACTAGTCCAATATTCCCAATATATTTGAAAAATTCGGGACACCTGCAGGATCTTCTAGTCAGTTAGAAGACATCCAAAATGCAATAAAAGGTTTAACGGATCCTCTTAATGAAATGAGGTCTGACGTTAATCCTTTAAAAAAGACCTGCAGTTACTTTGGAAGAAACATCCACTTCGAAACGGTTTTGCACGAGGGATGATTCACGAAAGCGTGGGATATTTTTTCACCGATCTGGGGTCACCGACAGAAATGATGATGATGATGATGAATTCTGCATGGTGGATTTCTTCGAGGATGCCTCAGAAACAGGAGCGGCGATAAGTGACAAACTAGCCACTTTGAGCAACCGAAAGAAGAAAAAAAAGTAACTTTTGGACACACACAAGAGGCCTAACAATTTAGATTTTCTACAAGTACGTTTGGTGAATGAGCAGTTGGGGCGACAGTTGCCATCTCAAGTCAAAGCACATGATTTTCTGTTGCAGAGAACACAGAAACATTTTTCGTCTGCTTTGGTACCGGTATTGAAGGCCATGGATGAGTTAAAGACAGATGGACACCAAAAATGAAAGAGTTGATTGGGGATACTTTCAAACTGTTAACCAATGCCTTTGTCACTACTTCTCAGATGAGACTTGACAGGATAAAGAAAAGACTTCTCCCGCTTTATAGGCCAATTTTTTCAGCAAACCAATCTGCCACTCATCTGTTTGGCGATAAAGAAGATGAAGAACTTAAAAAATTAAGGGACAATAAGTAGCAATTTACATGTACTTCCAGACGTTCTTTTTTAGGGAAACGCCAGGGTATGGCGACCCTGGTGCCTCAGCACAAACAGAAACATGCGTTCAATTCACAGGGCAACATGAATTTCAATCTACAGCGACGGCGTCAAAATCACAATTACAGAACAAAACAGCAGAAAAAGAATACTGTCCGATCAAGAGCACAGAAAAAGTAATATCCGAAGTAAGTAATCATAATATGAAATATTCCTCTACCATTATTAATACTTCACACAATGTTCGGGCGGGGAAGACCAGAATGGCGTTGAATGAGTGGAGAAAAATAACCAAAGATAAATGGATACTAGAAACTGTTAACGGTTATCGGGTACAGCTGTCAGCAACTCCTTTTCAGTATAAAATTCCAAAACCATTTTTATTTTAAAGAAACCGAAAAACAAGCAATACAGTTTGAAATTACACGTTTTTTTATATCAAGGAATAATAGAACTTGCAGACGAAAACTTGGACGGAGAATACATTTCGAATATATTCACAAGACCAAAATCAGACGGACGTATTAGAATTATTTTGAATTTAAAATCCTTCAATAGCAACTACGTCAGCAAAATACAGTTTAAAATGGAAACTTTGGGATCACAGCAATGAGGAAAAATTGTTATTTCGGCAAGGTCGACATTTCTGATGCTTTTTACACTATACCTATATACGAACGGAACAGACGGCATTTTCGTTTCTTTTTCGAAGGTGTAAAATATCAATTTACAGCGCTTGTGATGGGATTTGCAAAAAGCCCTATGATATTCACTAAACTGTTGAAGCCAGTTTTTTTCTCATTTAAGAGCGCGGGGTCATTTAAGTTCAATTTATATCGACGACGCATGTTTGCAAGGTCAGTCATACTCCGCCTGTGCTCGAAATATCAGCGAAACAATTGATTTATTAGACAAGTTAGGATTTACAATTTCAATGAGTAAATCTGTCCTGGTTCCGTCGAAAAAAGATTGTATTTTGGGGATTTGTGCTGTGCTCTAAAACAATGACTATAAGATTAACAAAGGAAAAATGTGATGATATCACAGAGCTTTGCAATAACATTATAACATACCGGCGAATAACAATTCAAAAATTTTCAAAGATTATTGGCAAACTGGTTGCAGCATCACCGGGGGTTATGCATGCTCCGTTGTACATAAAACCTTTAGAACGACATAAAGAAACGGAACTGAAAAACCATAAGGGTAATTTTAATAGTTTTTTACAATCACGCCAGATATTTTGGAACATTTGCGATGGTGGATCACTCATATACATTCATGTTTCAAAAGTATTACGTCGCCTGACCCGAATAACATTATGTTTACTGATTCTTCGGGACATATGTGGGGCGCGTATGATAAAACAGAAAATAGACGAACAAATGGATTTTGGTCGGCGGAACAACAAAATCAACATATCAATGTGTTAGAATTAAAAGCGTGTCAAGTTGGGCTATTGCCGCTTTTAAACATAACAGAAATATCTATATAAAAAATTATATGGGTAACACTACGAGTGTATCATACATAAATAATACGGGGGATCGGTGTATTCAAAGAAACATTTTGTCGTCAGCACATCATGTATCGGGGTCATTGAACCGCACGGCAGACAAACTGGGTCGTACTGGAAAAGAAGATCTAGAATGGAGTATATCAGCGGAGATGTTTTCACAGCAATTTGTCGGTCTTTCCCGTCCTTAAATATAGATTTATTTGCATCTAACTTAAATAACAAGTTTCCGACGTATGTTTCAAGACAACCTGACCCAAATGCTTTTGCTATAGACGCGTTTTCATTCCCATGGCATGATAATTGTTATTATTGTTTTCCACCTTTCAGTGTAATTGGCAGGGTCCTGCAAAAAGTAGAAATAGATCAAACAGAACTTTTGTGTTTAGTAGCACCAATATGGCCTGCACAGACTTGGTGGCCGACATTAATACAACTTATTGTTGCACCATGCCTTCTACTTCAACACCCTCAGGACATCCTTACGTTGTGCCATCGACCGGGAAAGAAACACCCATTAAAAAAGATGAGGCTGGCGCTTTTTCCCATATCAGGAAAGCGCTTGAAGATAGAGGGATTTCAAATGAAACTCTGCAGGTTATCATTAATTCGTAGCGGAGAACAACCCGGAAACAATATGAAACATATCTTAAACAATGGTTTCATTTCTGTGAAGGGAAACACGATCCCTTTAAACCCCTTGTAGCAACAGTGATAGCATTTTTGTCTCACCTATATTCAAAAGAGATAACCTACAGTGCGATTGGTATTGCCAGATCAGCAATTTGTGTGTTTGTTAAGATAACTTCAAACGTAGATATCAGCAATAATAACCTGATATCACGGTTCATGAAAGGTGTATTTAACACAAAGCCGGCACTTCCGAGGTATAAAGAGATATGAGACGTGCGAACAGTTTTAGATTTTTTATCAAAAACACAAAATGATACTTTATTATTTTTGGCTGGAAAATTAAGCATGTTGTTTTTATTGTTGTCAGCTCAGCGGTGTCAAACACTCCATCTCATTTGTTTGGAAGACGTTAATATTTCAGACGAAAGATTGATAATAAACACTCCACATTTATTAAAAACATCTAAACCTGGTCGACATCCGACAACCTTTTTGTTTGACAGTTTTAAATCAGATAAACGCTTGTGTATTGTCAGGGTCATTAGTGAGTATTTACAGAGAACGAAAGACCTCAGAAATACCAATAAATTACTGATATCAACGGTCAAGCCTCATGGGGCCGTTTCTAAACAAACAATTAGTCGCTGGATTAAGCTAATTATGCACAGAGCTGGGGTGCATAAATCACATAGCACGCGCGCTGCTGCGTCTTCAATCGCACACATGCGTGGAGTCCCTTTACAGACGATAATTGATTCAGCGGGATGGAGCAATGCAAAGACATTCGCTAAATATTATAATAAATCAATATCAAATACCAATTGAAAATCTATGCAGGCTATTATAGATATTGCTAGTTAGAGAACTGTAGTAATAATAATTTTAGCTGTATTTAATTACTTTCTATATAGTTGTGCATGGCATTTACATTCTGTAAAAATATGAAAAACATGTGTTTTTACCGAATTGCAAAATACAAAAATACCTTTATAAAAATCGTTGAAATTAAATCGTTGTTCTTCATAATAACATGAAAGAGAAATATTTACTATGGCGTACACGGCACGTAATGTCCTTTCCAAAATATCGCAAAAAGGACTCTAAAATCTCTGTGGGGCCCATTAGTGAGTTTATATGTAGGATGAAATTATATGATTAAGCTAGACTTACCTGTAAGGTGAAGGTTAATCATGATTTCATCCACATAAAACTCACTAAGGGCTCACACACCCAACCCGCTACCTTCCCGTTTAAACTGATATTTTTGCGATATTATTCGACATTACTTACTCTAAAATATGACCACTGGCTGCTGATAGCTGCGTCTTCTCTCTGTGAGAGCCCTTAGTGAGTTTTATGTGGATGAAATCATGATTAACCTTTTCCTTAGAGGTAAGTCTAGCTTAATCATATAATTTGTTATAATAAGATTTATCCAATTCTAAAACTAACATACTGTGTTTGAATAATATTATTCTTTAAGGCCATATACTCGGAAAATACGAGAGGAAGAAACATTTTTAAAAACAATAACACGATCCGTGGCAGTGTGTTTTAGGTCGTTGACATCAAACCACTTGTCCCTCACCGCTGAAGGTACGAATCCCTACAGGGACTTTGGATTCTTTCAAGTAATAAGCCGTCTAGCTAGCTTACGGAACGTCGGTTGTTATATTCAAGGGCCGGTTCGTTCCTGAAATAATGCACGGAGAGAACCCGAGGTCTTTCTCTACCAGTTAAGCTTGAACGTCGCCATATAGTCTATATTGTGTCGGTGTGACGTAAACCCATCTATCCTTTGTCATGTGATCATGCAAGGGAAACAACACTGTATTAATATCAATTATAACTGTTTTATTTGAGACACATTTGATATGTTCATGATAAATTTGATAAGTTACCAGTCCAAAATATTTGGAACAGATACATAGACTATCCCAAGAATCATAATTTGATATGTCAGATTGGTGTATTTGCTTATCAGGCCAATCATTGAATTATTTTCACTACCGAACATATAGATTATGCTTCAGAAAATACCTTCCCAACCAATTTTAATTGTTCAAATTATTTTGTTTGAAAGACTTCTTATTTGTTTGTCTGATATAAGTCAGATGTAACTTTCAAAATTGTTCATTGTTTGTTAGTTGTAAAGGGGCACATTTGCTTTTGAAGGATTGAAAAGGTGAATAAGAGAAGCTATGTTATTTGTGTGCAGTGTCGCAAAAAGGAATACATTTCATTTGGAATATGTATACGTGTTTTAAATTTGTACTAGATGAGCTTTGATAGCGGAAAATTAGGTATTTGATGACTTTGATGTTATTCTTCATTACCTCATATTTCAAACTTTTATTTCCATCTTATGTTTACATCATGAAAACAGCATAAGCATCATTTTATAATAATTGCAGCGAAAAATGGCGGCATATAAAGTTAACAAGGTCTAGCCAAACAGAGAATGAGTACAATCCAAACAAAACATGTAAAATTACAAATAAAAATATGTTAATTGCAAATAAACATTTTTGAAGTAAACAAGAAATCCGGACATATCAGTGTAACATGTTTTTAGATACAATTTCGATAAGAAATACTAAGTTTATTTAGTATAATTTATTTTTACTACTTAACAATTCTTCTCAATTGAAAAAATTGGGATTAACATAGAAATAACGTTTTAAATATTTTTTCTTTCATAAAAACTGTTGACATGTGAACAAATAATGAAATTAGTCACCTACAACAGCATAACAAAAGAAACATTTTCTTTCAGAAGAAGGTATGCCCTGTCATCTTCCTGTTTCCACAGGCAGCCTATGATTTCTAGTAAAAAACAAGAATCTGTGTTTGATAAACACAAATGTCCCCGCGCTCACTGTTGTCAATAATTTAACTTTAGAGAGTGAAGTAGCTAATTTGTATGGAAGAAAACCAATCATGTGAAGAAATCTGTAATTGGCACCCTTGACCTTGACCAACTGACCCCTACCTCTATCAAAAGGAAGAATATCATGCAAGTTATTTTCCTACCAAATATGAAATAAATCTGTCAATAAATAAAGGCTGTATGGGCAAAAGTTTAAAAAATCTATTTTTAGCACTGATGACCTTGACCAAACTGACCCCTAACTCCATCCAAAGGAAGAATATCATGCAACTTATTTTCCTACCAAATATAAAAAAAATATGTCAATATATAAAGGCTGTTAGGTAAAAGTGTAAAAATCTATTATTAGCACTGTTGAACTTGATCCAACTGACCCCTAACTCCATCCAAAGGAAGAATACCATGTAAGTTATCTTCCTACCAATTATAATACAAATCTGTCAATAAATAAAGGCTTTTGAGCAAAAGTGTAAAAATCTATTTTTAGCACTGGTGACCTTGACCCAACTGACCCCTACCTCAATCCAAATGAGAATACCTCAATTATATGTTCCTACAAAATATACAAGACATCTGTCGATAGAATAAGATTAATACACTTGTAAAAGTGTAAAACAAATATTTTGGCATTGAAGACCTTGACCCAAATGACCCCTTACTAAAGGAAAAGGAAGAGGACCTCCCTTGGTATGACTATTATAAACATGAAAGACATTAACTTAAAAATAAAGGCTGTATGAGCAGAAATGTTAGATTTATTTATTACACAAGTGGCCTTGTCCTTGACCTAGAGACGCCTAACGCCACAAAAAATTAGAGGACCGTTAAAGGTATCCACCAACCAAATATGAAAGATATCATTAAATAAATTACGAAATTAGGTGAATATTTTTTTGATAAATCCAACTTGGCAGAATAGGTTAACCATACAACGCCCTATTTTCAAAGTGATAAAAAGGGAAATTACTGGAAAAATGGATGGCACATTTATATAACTTGGCAATATCATGTACATTGTATTGATAAGTAAGTGTGAAAATTATTAAGCCATTAGTTTATAAAGAACATAAGATATTTCCAACTTGCCGATTAGGGTTAACCATTATTCATTTTCTAAGTGCTAAAAAGGGCCATAACTTGGTGCAAATGGAATCTGATAAACAAGCCATAGTTATGTAACTTGCCCACATCATATACTTTGTATGGATTAGTAAGTGTGTAAATTATGAAGCCATTGGTATAGGTAGAACTTAAGAAAAATCCAACTTGCCGTTCTAGGTTAACCTCAGACGGACAGCCGGACGGACAGACGGACGGACGGTCGAATTACTATATGCCCGGGGGCATAAACCTTTATTAATATTCGTGTTTGATGATAATTGTATATCAATATGCCATTTCTGTATAAAATCATCTTTTAAATTTCGGAAAATTGACCGAATCAACCATTTCTCATTTATGAAACACTGACAGTACGATATTCCTGAAAACCTAAACAACACAACAAATTTCTAACATTTTTGATCCATTGGGACATAACATTGTTTAAAGTATTCATTTCATATAACATGCTGTAAACTTTACCATAAAGTTTGTCGATATTTTCTCTCAAAGAATTTATCAGTTTCGTCAAAAATGATATAACTCTTTGGTATAAATTAATACGAACTGTAAAAAATATAATTGTAAAACTTTAATTGAACTTTTTCAATAATATCAACATTTTCAAATTCCCAGATTTCACATCCATAAAGTAAAGCTGGTTTTACCATTCTGTCAAAAAGATCAATATGTAATTCGTTTGGTAAATTAATTTTTTTTTTCAAAAGTGAAAACAATGCTTTATTTCCTTGGTCTGCTATGTATTTCTTCGTTGAAGTAAACCACCCACCTTTAGTAAAATAAATGCCATGGTACATTTGTACTTGGTATTCTTTAATAATTTCAACTTGGCTATCGTCAATATACCTTTACTAAATACAGTACTTTTGTTATATCAACATTGATTTTTAATTTCCACTGATCACAATATGATTTGAAAGTATTTAATGCATTTTGTAAATCATTTTCAGATTCTGCAAAAATTACAGTATCATCTGCATACAAAAGAACAAATATGATCAAGTACATTTGCAAGATTTCCACATTCAAAATACTACAAAATCCATTAACATTTTTATCATATAAATAGTTTTCTAAGGCATTCAAAATATACTAAACAAAAGTGGGAACAAATTATCACCCTGTCTAACACCAACATTACAATAAGAAAAAGTTAGTAGAACCTTCACTTGTTACTACCTTTGACTTAATAGAACTATACAAGTTAAAAATAACATTAAAACCGTTTCCATTAATATTTTCTATTCGTAATTTATACCTTAGAACGTTTCTCCAAACCGAGTCAAACGCTTGTTTAAAATCTATTTAACAACAATAAAGTATCTTACTGTTAGACTGCACTATATCCATAAGACGTTTGTGTATAATTAATATAATTGAGGATATTTAAGTTCTGTTTAACAATACTTTCTCACACAAAACATTTTACACTGCATTCAATCTCATTACATTTTCAAGTGAACAGTTTATTTTACGTAAGAACGTACTGAGGTTTTTTTTTTACACAAGATCTGAGTTTTAATTTTGTCCAAAATAACGAAAATAATATCAGAACTTATCAGGATTCAGTTTATGATGTTCAATGTATGTCTACTATATGATTATTGATGTCTTTAATTGATATAATGTTTATAATTTTCATATATTGTTTGCATATTAATCAAGTACAATGTATTTATAAAAATGATTGCCTACCGACTGCGTAGATGTTGGTGTTAGAAATTGAGTTCACTTACCGAAACACGAAAGGTTCGTTTAGAAACACATACATCTTAAAGTGTTCCAATTTTCCAGATTAATTGTCCTACAAGAAATTATTATGTCATTGTTATGCAAGCTATAATAATATTTCTATATGACTTTGCATGGAAAACTAAGAACTAACATGTGCAAATTAACCAGTTTTACTTCAGCTGAGTATCTCTTTTTAACATCTTGTTTGAAACATGTTCTTCATCAGGTACAAGAGTGCAAATGGCTGGAGGTGCAGGCGTACAGGGGAAGCATTGTAATTAACGAACACATCTTACTGCTTTTGAAATAACCGGACAAATGGCACAATTACTCATTCTTATTTAACAAATAATTAATGCTCTAGTCAAAAGATTATATTACCTAATGTCTTCTATAAATTACTAATTCCTTATTTACAACTGTTAATTTAATTGAACAAGTGAAATGCTGTGAAATAAACTGTTGACCGGTGTTTCACCCCTGTCATCGGGCATTTCCGTTAACGCCGTCCGCAACTTTCCGGTTCTCTAACGTCGCTCAAATCAAACGTTTGTATGATTCAGATGTAAACAGTTTACAATTTAAACAGTTGTAAAAATGTTATAAATACATTTATGTTGATGCAGTATATAAATTATAGTTTGATTGCAAAGCATTAGGAAATCAAAACGTTAGTTCATGTGGGTGACATTTGGAACCTCTGGCAACAATTCAAATGCCATCCCTGATACCTCAGGGCAACCGATTTGACTTTACCACAAACACCCATGAAATAACTGTGTAATACATGTTATATATGTATACACTGTATAATTAGTTATTATTGAAACAATTTTGAATCAGAAATATGACATTAATTCGTTCTTACGCAATACTGTTGTAAAAAGAGAAAATAGGACGGGTCTCTTGGCGTTAAAACAGTATAACGCTGGTGTTCAATTTTCTGTTTAATGATTAAAAAATAAAAACCTTATGGGTGATTTTCTTGAAGCTCTGTCTTCCTTTAGGACATTGAGTACTTTTGTTATGGTCATTGGCTTTACTTTTATATGTGTCTACATGATCATTTTAGTGTTTTACTTATTTAACCTTTTGTAACCATGACAACTGTTAGAATTTCACTTGGCGGGGATTCATTTTATTTACACTGTCTCGTTTATAGGAACATGGTGGGGCTAAGAGCGAGGTTTGGTGCACCATTAACCGGTTTAAACTCCCCAGCAGTCATTATTATGCTGCTGACCGTTCCAAGGCGGCGCCCCACTGTGTTCCTCAGATGTATGTCTATGTTGTTTCATACTGTTTTGGTGACACTTTTGCTTGTGTCCCTTGTTGTTTTCTCGTCTACGGTAGTATCTTCCCCTTTGCCTCTAGTTTTTATTTCTTTGATTAACTCCCCCCCCCCTTCCCCCGGTCTCCTGCCCCATTCCCCTTTGTGGGTCTATTATTTTTTTCTTTGAATTCCTAATCAGTTACAAATTATTTATCATTTAATGATTAACTGTCCGTGCTCTGTCTTTGCCCTGTCCTGTTTTTGTTTGGGGTCCGCCTGGGCTCCTTGCCATTGGTTCTTGTTGCTTGGTCATGTGGGGGTTGCGTTCATTGAACGCCGCCTTTCCTTGTTGATCTTGTTTATCATATTTTCTATACATGATTATTCAATATTGTCAACAGATTTTGAGAAATGTCTTGAATATATATTTTTTCCTGCTAAATAATATATTATCAGAAAAGTTACCTAGCAACAATGTATTCAGTGAATATTATTTCATTTTAAGGATAAGCAGCAGAATGACAAGACTGAGAAGCGCCGTCTGGATTTCTTAGACATATTATTAACTGCACGAGAAGAACATGGGCTTGGCTTGTCTGCACAAGAAATACAGGATGAAGTTGATACGTTTACATTTGAGGGTATGAAAATACATGTATACATGTATATACATAAAAATATGAAAAAATGATAAATTTTCATTGTGGTGTTAAAATTAAAAAAAAATATTTAAGAAATAACAACAAAGCTTGCTGCGCATGTCATCAGCCGAATATTCTGATCAGCAAGGATACGTATATATTTTTATTTAATCGCTTATGAATTCAATATTGAGGTAAATTTGCGTTTTATGACGTAACAAAATTAAATACTCTGATGATTCAAGAATATTTAGAATCTTGATTTTAAAAACTATGCCTTTATATTCACAATTTGAAATTTAATGTTTTTTTCCGCCTTGTAAATGATACAAGTGCTGGTAAATCCCACTCCCCCGGGATAAGCTGAAACTTGAATAACCTGTTAAGGGGTTTGTGTTGGTGTGAAGTGGGTGTTTTTTTTATTTATCAGCAAAAGCAAATGTTTTCATTTTCATTATGGATATATTGATATATATTTTGGTGTACACGATAGAACTACATGTATAAGAATATAATTATCTGTTCATCTAATGACATGTTTGCACAAATATACCCGGGAGATCTCGTAATAATGATGCTTGTAGTACATGTACATACAGCTTTTCCATTTACACACCATTCGCCGCATATCATAACCTAACAACAACAACAAAATCTAAAGTATATCAAAGAATCAAAGATATAGCAGCCAGATCATTATACTCCTGGAGTCTCCATAGGAAATAATGGTATTATATGAACATGTTCAAGCCGGAAATGCCGCCGCTATTTTTCTTAATGGCTCGGATATCCTATTTGTTTTACGCATGCGCTCTAAGAGCGTATATTATACGATGAAAACGCTATAAAATCAGAATGACATTTCTTATTAAGCTCAGAGATGGAGTTTTGTATCTTATGTGATGAAAACGCTATTTTAAGAAAAAAAACTATTTTTTAACAATCTAGGTCATGATACAACATCGTCAGCCATTAGCTGGACAATTTTTGCTCTGGCTAAACATCCAGTGCTACAAGAAAAGGTTTTCAGTGAAGTCAGGAATATCATTGGTGGAAAGAACAGCTTATCATCGTACGTTTTCTGGCACCTTCATCATTTTTAGATCGACTATTATGTTTATTTTAAAGAAAGAGCTATCCTACTCACTCGGGCGTCGGCGCCTGCGTCACACTTTTTGTTAAGTTTTTTTGTACCGCCCCACTTATTATTTTTACCCTTTGCGGTATTGCTTGAAACTCGGTACACTTCTTTGTGAACTTCATCCCAAATTCCTGACAAGAGGTCATACACATTTTTTATGAATTTAGCATATTTGTTGTTATAAATACAAGGACAAATATTTTGTTTGGGAACACTATATTTTGTGTTTGTGTGTCCGTTAGAAAACATGGATCTTTTTTTCTCTGTACTTTCTCTATATTTGAAAACAACGTAATTGTACGAATTTTAAAATCTTCCACCAATAACAGTTTAACATTATATTTTTTGTAACAATGAATCAATTCAGTACGTCAATTATCATTTATCCTGTACATCTTTAGTTTGCAGTGAGTTAAATGTTTCTGTTGATTGTAATCAATTTTTAAAACTTCAGAGAACAACTTGGAAAATTTACATATTTGCCAACGTTTATTAAGGAAGTTCTTAGGTACTACAGTCCGGTGCCAATGATTGCACGGAGACATACGGACACACCGATTGTTTTAGATAGTATAGATATTCCTGTTGGTGTCAGTATTTGGGTACAAATATACTGTATACATCATAATAAAGATGTTTGGCCGAATCATGAGGCGAGTATTAGATAACATATTCCTAAACAATCTGTAATTCGTGTGGATTTTGTCAGTGATGGGTAGGGGAGCGTGGAGGATTTTGCACTTTACTTGCTTAATCATGCACAGATTGACTCGAATTAAGTCTGCACCTTTCTTGTTTTTATTACTTCACCGATAACAGCGTTCATCCATTTTCCAGATTCCTTTTTCATTCATTTTCAATTGTTTAAATTGTTCGTCTGATGTGCATGTATTGGCAGTCATTTTTATTGTTACTATTTTCATTTATATATTTATCTCTTTTTTTTTGGGGGGTAGGGGGGTCGTATTCTAGACATACTATTGACAAGAAGTATACACTTGTATCTAAAAACATTTAACATTCAAGTTTAACTTGACATTGAAGTTTTTTTATATGTTCAAGATTTGCTGTATTTTAATGTCACTTTTCCACTAATTAATTGTGTTGTTACGTTACATGTACAGATAAATAACTTAAAACATGTGTTAATGCTATGATAATAGTAATTTTGCTCTCCCTCTTTTATGTTTAAGGTATTTGATCCAGAAAGATTCAGTGCAAACCAAAGAGATGAAACAGATATTTATGGATTCATTCCATTTTCAGCTGGTTCTAGGTAATAATTATACATATACGTACATGTATATCAACAATATAACATTTATATTTTGGACCGTTAATTGCACGAATTTTTCAAAAAATAAAAATAGTAGCCATGTTACCACCATTAACTGGTGTAAAACAGCAGTAGCAGGTAAAGGCCATGTACTAAGCCAAAAACAATCACTCTGACATTTATCCCCTTGGCTTGCTAGCGACGATTAGATTTACCCGTGTCTAGACAAGATTAGCCGACACACCTGTGTCCACTAGTCATGGTCTGCATTGTTTGCTTTTCCGTCAGTATATTTTTTTTTAAAATTCCGTATTACAAATTATGAATACATTGTAGTTTGTCGTGTTAATGGTTAACAAAGTGTTTTGACTTAATTAAGGTAGATGTTATTTTCTTATCATTATTTTTGGTCGCACAAACGCATTATATGTCATATGGCAACTTTCCAGCTTTACTGGTGGAGGAAGACCTCAGTTGCCCCTCGGTGCGTTATTTCAGGCACAAACGCGCACCTGAGTAGAACCACCGACGTTCCGTAAGCTAGCTGGATAGCTTTCTCACATGAAAAAAATTCGAAGACTCTTGCCTGTCTCGAACCTACAACGGTGAGAGGCAAGTTGTTTGAAGTTATGTTTGTGACAAAAAACTGAGTTGTGGACTAAGCAGGCAAAAGAAACAAACACATATTTGAAATATTTCCTTCAGTTTGTAAATGACTCTTCTGTTATTAGGAAACAACTATAGTACACGTATATGTTTATGTTTTTGACAGAACTTAATTATATATTTATAATAAAGATCTTGTTCTTTTTCTGACATTATTTTACAAAAACACACTATTTGTTCATCTTTCAGAAATTGTATCGGACAGGTTTTTGCAATGAATGAAATCAAAATAACAATTGCCAAACTGGTTAACAGGTACATGTTTTATTTTTGATGATCCTTTAGTATGAATAAGTTTACTTTTGAATTATATGCGACTTACACAAGTATGGATACAGTACTCAAATTTAAGAACTATTTTTGTTTAATGTTTAATCAATAAGATTTTCTGGAGACGATGTCAAAACCGAAAACCAAATAATATTGCTGGGTAACACTAACCGTGGCTAATTTTCTATACATTTTTTCCTTTATTTTTTATGAATATGATGATGATGATAATTATTATGATTATTGTTGTTGTTGTTGTCGTCGTCGTCGTTATCATCATCAATATCATCTTCGTGATCGTCATCGTTATTAATCATTATAATTATCAAAATCATCATCATTATCATCACCATCATCATTTTGAATGACCTTGATTTTGCACGTTCTAGAAATATAGGAATAGCTTTCTGGATACAGCGATCATGTTTTAAGCAAAAGGATCTTGAAAATGGATGTAAAAATGAGATAAAAATGATAAAACCGTCGTAAAGCTTTTACTTATATATGCATGCATATTTATATAGAAATTTGTATTAATAAAAAAACATTTAATATTTTACACATATGATATGCTTTATGTCAATTGTTTATGGTTTAAGGTTCGAGTTCCTGGTTGACCCGGAGAATGAGCCGGTTCTGCTACCAGATATTATCATGAGGTCTCAAAATGGAGTGCACGTGAAACTGATTGAACGGAAGCATTAAATTTTTGAAAAGTGGAACCGTTTTTTATTTCAAATACCGATTTTAAAACATAAAACGAAATATTGATTTGTGAAACATTAATTTAACTCATGTCTTATATTTTTTCATTAAATCTAATCTTAATTTATCTTTTGTTCTTAAGAAATTGATCTTGATATATGTATACTATGCGATGAAAACGCTATAGAATCAGAATAACATTCCTTATTAAGCTCAGAGATGTATCTTAAGTGATGAAAACGCTATAGAATCAGTGTCACGTTTCACATTAAGCTCAGATATGGAGTTTTGTATCTTATGTGGTGAAAACGCTATAGAATCAGATTTTTTTTTTACTTTAAACACAGAGAAAGAAAAGTTTTGTATCTTATGTGATGAAAACGCAATGGAATCAGAATAACATTTCGCATTAAGCTCAGAGATAGAAGCGTTTTGAATCTTATCAGATGAAAACGCTATAGAATCAGAAAAACATTTCATATCAAAACAACATTTTATATTAGTTAAGCTATTAAAGATATTGATGTAAGGATTCGAGTACTAAGATTTATTAATAAAAATATTAAAACATTGTGTAATCTACTATAAACTTTGCCCTAGCATTTTTGTTATTCTTGTTCGTTTTGTTTTGTTTTTGTAAATGCAATTGTAGAGCTAATTGTTAATAAACTGAAGCACATTGATGTTACGTTGATCTAATGAACTGTGTCTTCCAATCTATAAATAAAAGATAATTGCTTTGAACAGACTATTATCCTTCGAGTCACAACAATAGGTGAAAAAGAACTGTCTTGTTTATACCTGTTCCCAAGTCCTTTTGAGGAGATTAATTCCGGTATTGTATCCGGCATCTTTGATCTGTTCAACCATTACATGTTGAGGTTGTATGACGAATTTACCCAGCTTTAAATTTCGAACTGTCCATTCAATGTTTAAGCAACACAAAATCAATTTGCTATAAGTATAGAACCTGCTCATGCTGCGCGTTTCGTGCAGGCTGACCTGGCTATATACTGGTGGCAATGGCTTATAGATAATAACTATCTGTTTTAGCCGGTTTTTACTTAAATTTTAAGACTGGGTCTACTAAAAGCTTATAACATTTGTATAATGACTATGACCTTGACCTTTGATCCCTGAACAACTAATTACTGCAAGTAAGGTCAATCAAACATATGAATGGAAACTGTACATACGCCTTTGAAGAGGCGGGTGTGCGGTGGAATAGGGGAGAAGTAGTGAGCTTGCTATGTTCCGTCTAGAAGAGTATATATGTTATATAAGATATGTTATGTTTTGCAACCCTTTCATCCGACAAATTTGTGAAGACAGTATTGACAGTAAAAGTCATACTTAGTAGATAGGGTTCCTTGAACAGATAATTACCACCTAACTCCCCACCATCCTGTCTCAAATATGAATTTTCAGACTTAGATTTAAGTTAAATCTTCTCCAATTCTTATATTACAGTAAATTACAGTGATATATACATGTATGCATGTGCCTTTTTTCAAATGTTCATAATATTAAGTATTTCAATAAAAACCACACATTTATTCAGTTGTAAATAATTCTTTATTATATAATTCTTAACATTTGTTAGACACTAAAATTAAATAATGTACCGTAAAAAAAAATAAGACGACCGTATTTCACTGAAACAATTTGTTCAATGTCCTTTCATATTGAACTATTGTTGAATCTGGCTACCATATTCTTTTTCCATTTGATTTTCTTGAACCTTGTCGTTCTTGACGTCTACTTCTTACGCAAAACGAAAAAGTATCAATTACATAAGATGTAACAACCCAGCAGGCACATCAACGTTGTTTCAACGTTGAATTTTGGTCAGATTTCAACGTTGAAATAAGGTTGGATTTATATTCGGATTTGAAAGTTGAAACAACGTTGAAATTTCAACGTTGATACAACGTTGCAGCTTCAACGTTGGCACAACGTTGAAGTTTCAATGTCATTTCAACGTTGAAAACCCACCATACTTTAATTTTTGGATATAAAGCAAAGTAACCAAGTTTAACAAAATATCAAGACAATATTAAATACTTCAGATATTTTATTTCAAAAATACAGTTCAAGTGCAGCTTAAATTCACTTTAATAGTTTTATCAATTAAGCTACAATCTGTTCCAATCTTTTCTTCTTGATCTTTCTGGGTATGTCAAGTGTTTGAGTACTTCTTTGGCTGTCTCTTACTGCTTCTGCAAATAAAAATAAGAAGTTTGTAGTTAAAAGTGACTTGGTCAATCTCAAATTATACATATAATTACTCAACTTAGTGATTTGTTTTTATCTTAAAATGCTTTTCTCTAAGATTTACATCATTAAACAGCATAGAAATTGAAACATAGCTAAGTTTGATATTGACAGCAAATACTGTATATAAGACAACAAAATCTTTTTAAAAAGAAGCTATTTAAAAGTCTCACCTATGATTGGTAAGAAAAACTGCTCCCCGTCAGTTCCTTGCAGCATATTCCCAAGAAATTAACATTCTAGGCTCTAGCTAAGACCATTTTATGCAGCATCCTGAAATCAACAAACATGTAAATTTTATATTAATAATGTTACAGGAATATTCCAAAAAAATATATTTTAAGACAAGATAAATATCCAGTAGTTGAAAAATTTATTCTTTGTATTGTAAAGAAATTCAAATATATAAATTAATAAGAATAAATTTCAATTTAACAAACCTGACAGTCCTTTTCATGTTGAATGTATGGTATACAGGCCACAGCGAATGTATGGTATACAGGCTACAGCTGCAATACTCTTTCCAGGACCAGGATCTAGAATATAAAATGATATATAATAAAATAGAAATAGATTTATTATTCCCCTTAAATTTACGACTATTAAACTTTAAAGTTAAACACTCAAATTTGTTTCTTAACTTAATAATAATCATTATAATGTATTTTTTTCAAACTAATTAACACTGTATTATACTATCAATAAATTTTAAGCATAGCTAGGTATATGTATTGACGAATCGTCTTGGGACGTAAATTAAGTGGGCCGAACTACTTTATAGGTTTCAATTTTAAAATTGATTAAATTCAAAATAGGATATTACAGACAAATGCTTGATAATCTGCAAAATAAATTAAAAAAAGACAAGATTTGTTAATCATAAATTGCCAAGGACATCAATAACTTAATGCTTTACAAGGCCTACCGAACCCAAATCATTCAATTAGGTCGCGAAAACGTGTCAAACCATCTCAATCATGTGTTTATATCTCTCATTTATTTTATAAAGTAAATTAAAGTAGAATTTAAAGAATAAATAATAATATTTTAGAAAATAATCAGTAAACTAAAGTAAAACATAACGGTAATACCTTCGAAATCCAAATAAATTGTCAATCGTGTTGTTTTCAAATTTTCCAAACAGCGCCACCATTTGCACGAACGATAATCATGGACAACAAACAAAATCGTAGACCGCAACAATTACTTCCCCTGACCGGCGTTATTTTATAAACGGGGTTTTGACTAATACCAATTTATTAATTATTATTCATAAAGAACTAAAGAATAAAACAACAAACAACAAAACATATTAACTAATATTTAAAGCGTTAATAGAAAGTGAAAAATTATTTCCAACTTTATTTGTTTAAGCGCTAATTTTGAATATACGGAAAAAGATTGTAACGCAAATTTTCCTGACAAATATCAGTTACAGACTAATTCAATAAAGGAATAATATCACAAAATTAGTGGTATAAAAGTTTATATAATGATTAAACTAAATGTAAAACTTCGACCATAAACAACGTTGAATCAACGTTGTATATACATTGGCAATATATCCGTATGGTCGTCCATAGTTGAATATTGGTTGAACAACGTCACGACCATATTTCAACGTTGTTTCAACGTTGAAACAACGTCGAGTGCCTGCTGGGAATAAGGTATTTGCATTTTAACCTCCAAACCTTACCTTGCCCTATCAATGGAATGCAATTATCATACTTTGATTTGGAACTGTCCATTGTGTAAAAGGGAAAGATAGCTCAATACCAAAATATAAAAATTGAGCAGACATGATCGTGTCTGTCATGTCATACAGCGAGGATGTACAGACTGACCATGCTCTAAATGATGTAATTAGTTAAAGGCACGGGCCGCGGTCAAAATTGCTGGTTGACCGCCAAAGGTTGGTGCATGTATTTAAATATCAGAAAATAAAAGCAGACAATTGCAAATTCAAATCATGGAAATTTCACTAAACTAAACAAATGAGTCCAAACTGAGAAAATGTTTACACAAATATTATCCAAATATTGATGGTCAAGCAATGCCAAACTTGCTTGCGAAATATGTTACTTAATGTTCTCAAATAAAATTGAAATTGTCCCATCCGTAATGAATAAACTTGTTAGTATTTAGGCCGTGATCTATATGTTCTCACTTTCTTAAATTTGTAAAATATTTAACTTCACTTGTGAAGATTTGTTCTGACGTAGCTGTACATGTTGATTTTATATCGGCTCTTTCTTAGCTCATGCTCATCGTTTGATCGACACACTCAGACCCAAATTCTTATCAGAATGTTGTAAGGAATATTCACATTTCTTGTACAAAGTTCCTGTACAGATATAGGGGAGCGGTGGCCTAGTGGTTAAGGTGTCTGCCTCTCTTAACCAAGGCATCGACCATGTTTCCTGGTGCGTGTCGACACCAGTAATGGCTGGGTCTAAGAAGCAGACTCAAGTGTGGTTTGAATAAGCTTAAATTAATTTATCTCAATCGAGCTAAATCGAAAATATTCAAACACGATATTGTCAGTGAAGAATACCATCTATTTCAAATGTGATTCTTATGTCAACTCCTGTTTTGGACAATCACATTTGTAACACATTTTATCTGTTATGAATGCAATCCCATTTGTAATAAAGGTGGAGCAAATGTTATCCGTTACAAATGTGGTCCAAACGAGCTTCATTCGTCAAAGCGAGACGTTACTTTTGAAATCGGTGCATGTATGTTGAAGGATAAAGCTCTGGGAGTTTATTCATTTGTTCGTTCCTAACGAATATAGGTCTCGGATAGAGTGTTGGATAAATAGAGAGTACAGTGCTAGTTTCGATATAAAACTAATCAAGCAAGGGTTGGAAAAAAGGGCTTGACTCTGCCGTTTCGATTCGATTTCATTTTTTTACTTTTTTTCGGAACAGTAGGAGATAAAACATCTTGTTCAATTCAGTTCATTTCAATGTGTATTAATAAGGTGTCTGATAAAGCTGTGGGTGACTGATAAAGCTAAATTGGTCAGATACGCAGTTTATTAACAGAAATCGATGTAAATGACATGATCTAGCTCTCGGGACACCTATATTCGTGGAGAGCGTTATGCGGCATAACAGTGGTCCCTTTTTTCTTTCACAGTTTCAATAATAAAAAACAACAGGCTAAACAAGCAAACTATCTTTTATTATAGATTTATTTTATTTCATGCCAGTTCACAAAATAATGTTTTAAATGTATGAAAATTAAATTGTACAAACTCAATGTTGACATGTACTGCTTACTTTGAAATACATCTGTTTTGATATAGTGGGATACTTAGTCTTACTGTAAAAAAGAACATTTGAAGAGATACAAGTTAAACATAAGTAAACATAAATATATTTTTACTTATTGTCAGGCATTTATGTAACACACGCTTAAATTTTAGATAACGATAAGGAAAACAATAAGAAAGAAGAAAAGTGATATTTCGGTTTTGATATTGAAATTATTATTTTTATTTTCATTTTTGTCAGAATGTTTCTATTTGAATTCGTTTTCAATAAAATTATCAATGATATAAAACATATTTGTCTTTATATTTATGATATATTTTCTCAATGTTATTTGTCGTATTAAGAATGTACTTTTTTCATTTCTGCAGAATATTAAAAAAATACATAAGTTAAATTATTAATAGATACTTAAATTGGTGAACTTAGAATAACAGATAATATTGTTTTAATTTTCAAAAACTGCCTCAGTCGGTGCCTGGGGGGGGGGCATATTATACTTTGAATACAACAGCTTATAAGAATAAGACTCGTTGAAACAGAGTCTGCACAATTAATAAGTTTGTATGACATTTGTTGTCGTTGCTGTCAGAGAGCTTGCTTTAATACAAATGAATTAGTCAATCAAAATGATAACCCGTGAAAATATTTAATATGTTTTCTATATTTTTCGGACGAATTCCGTCTGTTATCAGTTGGACTTTCTGTAAAATATACATTGCAAACTGAAATCGGTGAGACTCATTGGTCATTCTAAAATAAAAAGTAAAGGATAGTTTTTACCATTCTAAAATAAAATGTAAACGATAGCTCTAAAATAAAATGTAAGGGATAGTTTGTGCCACTATCAAACAAAATGTAAAGGATAGTTCTCAAATAAAATGTACAAGAATGAGGATGGTTCTTTAACTTTTTCCTTTATTTTTGTTGGGGGGGGGGGCTAATTTGTAAATGATTACAAAATTTATAAAGTCAAACGTAAAACAAATGAAATATACTTCTGGTTTTTAATGCGGAATTTTTAACTATGGGTCACTCGATCTATCCGTGTTATTAACATAAGAACTAACTACAGTATATCATAATAATTCTAGTCAAATTATAACATCTATATTGTCCTAAACAAAAGGATTTTATTTTCTAATACATTGATCGTTTTTTGAATGTATTTATAGTAAAAAAGTATGTATTATTATATAACACATTATCACAAGTACATGATTTGTAGAACTTGAGGAATGAAATACAAAATGGAAATGTATAATCAAATGTGCCTCTATATTTCTTTCTATATTTGCTCGATGGAAAAAAACAATATACTCGACACTTTTAACAAGACTAACTAATTGCTAGAAAAATCTGCTTTTTGTTTAAAAAAAATACGTGCGTAACGATATCAAATGTCAGTTCCAAATCTTAAAATTGCGTATATTTGATTATCCTTGTTGACTTTGTTTCCCTGCAATCAAGTTATTTTGAAATAGTTATTTTAATCATCTTTGATTAAGTGGATATCAAAATATTTAATCGGTGCTGGGAGGAAATAAGCTTTATCATATTTAACAGCACAGCTTTAAGACAATCTCAAGTCTACATTATTATTAAATTATTTTATCTTAAGTACAATGGCTGTCTTGAATATTTATACATGTATATCACAGTCAAAAAAGTAGATTTTTTTTTGTAATTCAGTCACTGGATCTGAATGTTACATAATATCATAATATACATAATATCAAGATGAAAAACATGAATTACACAAATTTCATAATCAAACCATGAAACCCTTAGTCTCATTATCCAAAATAAAACATTTTCAACAAACATCAATTTTCTAAATAATTACAGCATGTGTCGAAAATATATGTCTTACATTTGAAATAATCTACATATATATAAAATCTTAGACCGGTTAATTTTTATATCTCGAAGTCATTGAATGAATGAGTTGAATCGCAGTTAGCTATTACATTGTACAACTATGAGAAAATGGTCCACCTAATAGGACTCTGCAAAATTGTCGATGCTGTCCGATCGATCTTACAATTTAAATTTTTTTTAGAAATAAACGTCACTGCAGCGTTATCAATAGCTCTCGGGCGCTGTTTTCAAGAAGGCTTTTCCGTTTTCCAAGATTTAATTACTGAAAGATTTAGTTTGAAACAATACAGTTTCCAACAGAAATAACAGCTGAAGGTCGCTATAAATAATTGTTTAATTTATTTTTTTTCCATTCTAGATCAGCTGCTTTCCAAAACAATACAAAACATTTTCTACATTATTTGTCGTACTAACTGTCTACAAATATGACAGTTTGTGCAATCAAAGTTATAGTATTGCGTTATCATTTTTGTGTAATTGTAATTAAAATGATACTGAAATGAAACTCTGAACTTACTATTAATTACATTACTCTTATATCGATATATTGATATATTTTGTAAATAAACGATATATATCTTAAACGTTTTGCAAATAAAGCATGCATTTATTGTTCCATGTTTTCAAGCCTGTCTACAATAATTAATTTTCTCATCATTATTTTAATTATCTTCTCGTATTATCAAAGAAACACTTTCTAAAAGAATGTTCATACTAAAATACAGTTTTAACATTTTAGCTTTCGGTTTTCATATAAGAATAAAACAAATGTGGTAATGCTACTCTCAAATAATCTAATGGCAATGTTGCTCAAAAAAAATCCTAATACGTATCATAAGTATTTTCTGGAATATATCATAAAATATAATTAAATACGTTAAATAAATAACATTTATTTGTTAGTCTGATTCAGTCATTGACTTTAAATTCGTTTGCATTTCCTATTTTAAACTGATCAGCGTCCTTCTCACTGGAAATAAAATTAATGGCAACAATACAGAAAAAAATCTAAATCTACTCATTGTATAATATGGAAAATAAAAACTTTCTTCTAGCTAAAAATATTATAAAATTACCACACAAATCAATAAAACAAAATTACTTTTTACCTACAAATGGGGTTTACACGTATTACTGGCAAAAGAAGATTTTGTATACCCCTCTTGTGATAGGTGTAACCTTGGCAGAATGGCCCAAAACACGACTATAATATGAACTTTAAGGCCCATAATGTCTCAGAAATGCTTTTATTTTTTACTTCTAAAATGCTTTATATTTTTTGGTGTACTTGTATGCTTTACAAAATGTTCATCATTGGCCAATTACCTGTACACCATCTTTTTCATTCTTCGTCCGTTGCCTTTTGCATGCAGTACAGACAATTGAAGTCAAAATACTACTTTGTTTACATAATGCTTCTTTTATGACAAATCATTTCACATTTATCGCTACTTTTTTCAGGTCAACAAGCATCTAACATGCTCTAAAACTATTATTTGAACGTTATAAAAATTAGAGTTTGTCCGTTTTAATGAAATAAAAATTAAGTCATTTCTGAGCATATTATGCATTTAACAAATACATAAAGAGCAAATATTACTAGCACCCTTTTCATGTTGTTGAGCTGTTGATTTCTTGTTCTCATTCAAGCTGGTGAAGAAAACAAACAAAAAACTTTTAATAGAGTAACTGTTTGGTGAAAATTTAACGAAACTTGTATCCTTGAGGTCAAGATATTTTATTTCTCGAACAAATGACAGCCATTATGTATCATCCGTCGTAATACATGTATGTAGAACATTTATATATTATTGTTTTAACTTCCAAATTAAAGATACTTGTAATATAAAGAAATACTATAGATGGTTGTGAAAGACAAATGTTAGTAGGTCTCGTGGAAACTGTTTTAGAAATGTTTTCTAATTCTGGCAGTTAAAACAAAAGGCTAGTTAAAACAAATGGCAAAAGTAAGTGTGGTTTAAACAAATACCCTATGTCGATGTGGTCCAAATGGATTAAAACGGTGTCGTTCAAACAAATTACAAAGTCCACTTTAGGTAAAACCATAACAAAGATCGGTACGGTATAAACAAAAAAAATAAAAACACATAGGAATGGTCGGGTTGTGGTCCGTCAGAAATCTAAATCATCATCGGCTTTGTCCAAGGCAATTGTAAATTACTAATCACATCTAAAAAGAATGTTCATGATTGCCAACCGGTCTTCAAGGCAAGGCTCCCCATTGCTGCATTGAATATCGAAATCTACTGTGTTGTCCCTTCTACCCAGTGATGTAACTTGCATTGTGGCTGGCCCTGTAACATGTAATCAACGACAGCTGGTAGATATTTGCCGTATTTTACTACTATTATCTAATGAATATGGTGGCTGTTTTAACAAGAGCCATGTCAACATGGCCATCCCCCGCCGAATGTGTTTGCTCATTGGAAGAATGTATATGTAGAAGAGCGGAATAATTCCATTTAAGAGGTCTTTTGGTAATGAAAACTGATGGCTATAGTGATTACAGATTTGAAACCTATGTGAATACTGATGGCTGAAAATAACAAAGGGCAATTACTGAAAAATAATGCAGGGTAGGTTATCATTCTTGTATGCTGCATCCCTCCTCAGTAAAATCTATCCACCTATGAAGTTTCAAGTTGATACCTCAAATACTTTTTGAGAAAAAAAATGAATTGAAAAATTAAGTATGAAAAAGAACAAAGGGCAATAACTCAAAAATTATAAAAGGTAGAGTTATCATTCATGTGCAGTGCACACCTCCTGAGTGAGATCTATGCACCTATGAAGTTTCATTTTGATATCTCAAAGGCTTTTTGAGTTATGCTCTGGACAAAAATTAATTTTGAAAAATAACAAAGGGCAATAACTCAAAAATAATGCAGGGTAGAGTTATCATTCTTGTGCAATGCACTCCTCCTCAAGGAGATTCATCCACCTATGAAGTTTCAAGTTGATACCCTCAAATACTTTTGAGATAAGCTCTGGACAAAAAAAGCATGAAAAAAAAAAAGGGCAATAACTCAAAAATAGTATAGGGAAGAGTTATCATTCTTGCGCACAACATTCCTCCTCAATAAGATCTATCCACCTATGACATTTCATGTTGATATCTCAAACACTTTTTGAGTTATGCTCCACTCAGGTGAAAAATTAGGTATGAAAAAGAACAAAGGGCAATAACTCAAAAATTATGAAAGGTAGAGTTATCATTCTTGTGCACTGCACACCTCCTGAGTGAGATCTATGCACCTATGAAGTTTCATGTTAATATCTCATAGGCTTTTGGAGTTATGCTCTGGACAAAAATCAATTTTGAAAAATAACAAAGGGCAATAACTCAAAAATCATGCAAGGTAGAGTTATCATTCTTGTGCACTGCACTCCTCCTTAATGAGGTCTATCTACCTATGAAGTTTCAAGTTGATAACTCAAATACTTTTAGAGATATGCTCCGGACAAAAATGTCGGACGGAAGGACGACGGACGAACGGACGGACGGAAGGTCGGACGGACGGAGACTATTTCTATATCCTCCGCCAAAATTTTTCGGCGGGGGATAACAAGACATATTATCGCCTTTTTTCGCCACGAAAATGCAAAAAAGAACGACAATTAAGAGAAGAATGCTTTAAACAATCTACATGTATGTGTCATTTTTTTCTCTTTTTGTCGTCCTTTCTTTTTTCTTTCGTGTTGACAATGCTAAAATGCAAAACCACAAAAATAGGAAAATTCGACTTCGTGTTCTGTATGTTAGTGGCGAAACAGCGAATATACGAGATGGCGTAAATCAGCCACAGTAAATTAATCTGTTTTACAAAAAGCAATATTACATCGTCTTTCGTAACATTGCATACTGTTATAAAAATATTTCCTTTCAAGAAATAATTCATACAAATTTGATTTATTTATTTTAACTTTTAATTTACTTGTCAGTACTATTAATTGGAAAACTTTGGTTCATTTAATAATCAAGACGGCATAAATATGTTGAAGAGCCAAACTTTACCGCGTACCGCATATACATTTTGAAGGACAATGTTCCCCCACTAATGATTTTACTTTTATTTCAAACGATTTGTTGTTGGTGTTTTGTTTTGGTAACCAAAATGTTACTCACTGGCTAATTACCTGAACCATTTATTGCTTCTGTTGCTTTTTGGTAATTAGTACAGTAATTTTGATTCAGTATTTTGTATGGATGTTCAAATACTATTTTATTTACATTTTCTACTTTTATGACAAATATGTTCACATTAAATGCTACTTTCTTGAAGTGGTAAGCATCTTACATGAGCTAAAACCATTACTAAAACATTATAAAACACATGTTTGGCCTTTCTAAAGAAGGAATACCATTTACATGTATTAGTTGCTGAAGCAAAATGTGTCTTTAATACCGTCGAACCAGTATAAAATATTTTGTCACGATAGAAAAATTTAGTTGTTTTTACGTATAAAAAATTTAAAGGAGTATAAGACACACAGTTTCTCGAATATTGGAGATTCCGGGGGAAAAAACACGTGTATACCGAAAGACACCATGGAGCTTAAATCAGTTTCATCTCGCCCTAGTGTCGTTTTAAAGATACTTCTTGATTTCAATGTTTTACACATGGATGAAAAACTTAATGTTATTGTTTTGCATGTATTTTGCTAACATATATCGAATTCAATTTAATATCCAACAAAGGAGATTGTTTAGCATTATTCAAAGCTTGGCTCCACGCATTTAGCAATTAGATGTAAATCTTACGAAAATCAAAAGAAACACTTTAAATGGAAAATTTGCAAAATATACTAAAGAAATATATTCAGAATTAAATTGAAATATCGATTTTTAGTTTTACCCCGAAAAAAGATTTGTCTTAATTCAGAATAAAATAAAATTGAATGACATTTACACGAAACAGTGCATGGTTTAAACCTTACAGAATATAAAAGTATTAAGGTATCAAATCAAGATATCATTTTAGCGTAGAGTTTTGAAACAAAATAAGAACTTAGTATAAAGTTGCTCTTACCCCCAAAGAATGTTCTTTCTACGTCGCCAAGGACAACTTTTACCTGTTTGTTTTCTAATGCATGGAATCCAAGTGTCACGTGGGCATAACAAAATCCCATTGGCTGTGGAGTGCAGCTGAATGTTCCTATATTTTACGTAAATTGGCATTAATTAAAGAATAAGCAAATTGCCAAATGCATCCATTAATATGAAATATACATCAAATTAGTGGATTGGTCTACAACAGGGGCACATTTTCCATAAGTATTTCAAATATTAATAAAAACAAAAAATATGTATCATTTGGATATTCTTATAAAGTATTGCTTCAAAAATGTTGATAAGGCCTAAAAGATAAAGTATGAAAAATGTAAATACGATGTATATATAAATGATGTTCTATTATAGAACAATTTATTATCTGCTATATGAATATACTGTAATATTGGATCATGTTTCTCGCACTTGTCAACAACATTCATAAATAATTATTCCGTAGTTTGTTGTTCATGTCTGATACTACAAATAAACGACATAATTATCTGTTGCATTTCAGATCTTCCATTATAGACCAATACACTTAAATAAAAGATCACAAAAAACGCGATCAATAACGCTTACACGGAAATCTACAAACGCATTTTCAGTTTCAAATAAGCCTTTAGTGTTATCACCTGTGTTTTTCATATATTATCGGTGCCAATATCAAACGCAATTTTCGGCAATCAAAATTAGTAAGTCAACAATATAGTGCTTGATCTCATTGCGCGGACTTGTTGACTGTTTGGTCAGACTGAACGGATATGCATACTGACTGAGCTCTATAACGCTGGTAAGGACTACACAATATCGGTTGATATTTTATATTTTGGACCATCCCATATTTGTTATTTGCACCTTCCCATATTTGATATTTGCAGCATCCGATATTTGAATTTTACACCTTCCCATATTTGATAATTGCACCATACAATATTTGATATTTGCCCCTTCCAATATTTGATATTTGCACCTTCCTATATCATGTATATTTGATATTTGCAACATCCCATATTTAATATTTATTTTTAAATCGTCAATGACTTATTAACTTATAAAGCAGCATGAAATATAATAACTCGTCAATTCAATGACTTATTAATCGGCAATGACATCTAAATAAGCAATTACTTGTACATTTGCATTGACATATAAAATGATATTGAGATATATTTCGACAAATACTTAAAATCAGTAATGACATATAAAGCGGCAATGACTTATTAATCAGCAAAGACATATAAACCGCCAATGACATATTAAAAATGGCAATGACATTTAAATCGGCAAATACTTAAAAACAGCAATGACTCTTGAAGAGCATTGGTATCTCAATTCACTGTCTGTAGTAGGACGAAACACACTACCGACCAAACATAAAATGATTCTTTTATAAACAACAATAATAACAAAAACAACAACAACAGCAATAATAATAATTATTATAATCATAGTAATAATAATAATTATTATTAACATAATAATAATAATAATAATAATAATAATAATAATAATAATAATAATAATAATAATAATACAAACCATCGGTGTCCACATCACATTCTGTTTGAGATCCTCTGATGTTACCATTACTACTTTCATAAATTTCATTCCTACACCACATTAAGTCCATTTTCTTTTTTTCAAGACGAAACCAACACGTTAGATCTTCGTGAATTGTCGGTTGTAGTGGACAGATGTGGGGAACTGTAAATAAACAGAACAGAACAGAACAGAACAGAACAAATATTTTATTTGACTTAAGCATTACAAGCCCATCGTCGTTAACAATGAAAAAGAGAACATATATATATTGGTATGACATGGAAGATTTTACATATAATTCATGAATTATTATTTCCTTAAACACATATATCGTGAGAATGTAACAAGGAAAAAATATATTTATATATACTCAAAAGTTACATGGAAAAAAAATTAACAAAAAAAGGAATGATTTCAGATTGAGAACGAAATTTATATTATTACAATAGTGAATCCCTTAATTTGAAAGCTTTAAAACAATATAGAGCCAAATTTTTTATGATCTTCTTATTACTACTTTGCATTAATGATATATACTTAATTATATTTGTGTGGGTATAATAATACCTGGGTATATAGAGCCTTCTTAAATCGACATAAGCTGTACATTTTAAAACAAAGTGAAATTCGTCCTCTAGGTCGTTTAAATTACATAGTGTACATTTTCGTTCATCGCGCGGAATATTGTAGTGTCGGCCGACTTCAATGTTAAGTTTATGAGAAGAGAGACGTAATTTAGCCAGTGCGTTTCTAAATTTTGTATTTTCTAATAGTCTGATATAATTTGACTGCTCAAACGTATCTTTTATCTCCCGGAAAATATTTAAGGAACTTGACATCTGCAACCCCGTTCTCCAATTACTTATGTATATATCTCTAAGCCTACAACGTAAGACTGGAACAAATACATTTATTTTAACGGATTAAGGATATAACCAGACTTCACTTAGACCAGAAGACTGAAGGATATCGCGTATATATATGAGACCCAATTTTTATTGATTCGTTTAGCTCTAGACTTTTGATTTGATCTTGTAAAACTGCCTTAAGTATGCAATTTTCAGACTTGACGGTATTAATCATCAGAAAATATTTAACCATTTTAACATGTCTTTCTATATAGAGTGGAAATCTACCTAACTCACTATAGAGAGCTAGAGTATGTGTAGATTGCTTAACATTTAGTATCCATTTACAAAATTTCTTATGTACTCTTTCTACAACCTCTGGATTTATATAACCCCATACCTCTGAGCCATAATTTAAAACAGAAAGTACATACGAGTCAAAAAGATTAAACAATATATTTATTGGAACTCTCATACTACGAACAATAGCCCACAAAGAATGTAGAGATCGCAACCCTTTCCCGGCTAATGTGTTTGCTGCTTGCATAAAAGACCCTCCACTGGAGAATACAACCCCTAGGTAATTAAAAGACTTGACTATTTCAATTTCATGATTATTATAATACCATTTGTCGTTTCTTCTTAACTTCCCCCCTTTCCTAAACACTACAACTTTAGTTTTTTCTATGTTAACTGTAAGGTTCCATTTACAACAATAAGAATATAAACTATCGAGTGATTTCTGTAACCCAGTACTTGTTTCAGAGACGATTACCGCGTCATCAGCGAATAGGAGCAAATATATCGCAATTTGATCAATATTTATTCCAGCGTCAATATTTTCCTGTAATTGCATTTCTATATCATTTAAAAATAAAGAGAAGCAAATCGGCGAAGTTATTTCTCCTTGGAACAAACCTAAATTACTATTGAAAAAGTCAGATAGGCTCCCTAAATGTTTTATACAAAGTTTCACTTCGCTGTACATTGATCTTAATACCGACAGAAATTTACCATCTATTCCTAGTTTTATAAATTTAAACCATAGCCTACTTCTCTCGATAGAGTCATAAGCTTTTTTATAATCTACAAAACAACAGTACAGTTTTTGTTCAGAAGTTGCTTTTGAATTAATGCGTTTAAAATAAAAACAGGATCTACAGTACTATATTTATTCCTGAAGCCAAATTGGGCATCAGTTAAAACGTTGTTCATTTCTACCCATGCTTTTAATCTTTCATTAAATAAAACAGTAAATAGTTTTGCAAAACAACTGGTTATAGCGATGCCCCTATAGTTATTTGGATCAGACTGGTTCCCTTTTTTATATATAGGTATAATTACTCCAGTGGACCAAGCACGAGGGAACTTGCCAGAATTTAAAATTTGATTAAAAAATAAATTAAGAGGATTAACTAAAAGAGGGGCAGCTACCTTAAAATACTCATGTAAAATATTATCAATTGAAGGTGATTTATTTGACCCTAACTTCTTTATTGCTTTTAAAATTTCGTCATCAGATATTGGCAAGTCCAACAACTCATTATTACCTTGTCGATTTAAATCGGTATCAAAATCCCTCAAATTCCGTACGAATTCTTCATCATCACACTGATCATCCCCGCCCATAAGATTTTTAAAGTAGTCATTAAATTCTTGATTAGATATATTTTCCCCAGATTTACTTGTTTTATTATGTTTAAACATTTTCCAGAATTCCCTGGGAGATTTTCTTCGTAATTGGTTCATTTTTCGGCCTTGTGAATAATTAAAAGAATTTTTAGATTTTCGGCATTGGTATTTATAATCCTTTTTTGCGTTATACATTGAAACCCTATCCGCATCAGAAAACGTTAGGTTAAATTGCGTAACTGCTTTTTTATATGTGTCATATTTACTCCGACATACATGATCAAACCATTCTTCATTCTTTTTACGTACTTGATTACAGATATTTGACGTTTCGTGAGATGATCTTTTAAAATACTTGTCACACGTGCGTACACAGAAAAGTTCGTAAACATAGAAGTAAGCGTATCAACATCTCCGTCACCGCTTATTTCTGTATTTAAAATATGTAATAAAGACTGTATGTTATTTGTTAAATCGAGTGTAAACAATTCCCTGTATCTATCATCAAACTTATAGTATGACTTCTCCTTATACCTACAGCTGTCATAACTTAATTTTGAGTTTATTTTAAAAGAGAAAGATAGGGGTGCATGGTTAGAGTAAGTAGTGAACTCATTTACCGCGAAATTGGCAATGAGGTCAAAGTTATTTTGACTTGTCAATAAATAATCAACTACACTAGCCCCGTTGTAGGTCACGCAGGTAAAATTCCCACGATCACCTGGCCATCTACCGTTAACTATGCGTTGATTGGTTGCTTTACAAAGATCTAGCAAGCTATCCCAAAACGATTGGTTGACCCATCTTGCGTGAAACGAGGCAAGAAAGTGTCGACGGTAATTACGTCATTCGCCTCTATATTACGATCAAATTGAATGAAATCTGCTTTACTACCAATTCTACTATTTAGGTCACCAGACAAAAATATTTTCCCACGTTCACTAAAAAAAATTATATCTTGTTCGAGTTGAGTGAAAATATCAACATTATACACGTTATGAACCGGCGAAGATTCCGGAGCAATATAAGTAAAACATATATAATAATCGTCTTCAATATTGAAAAAAAACTTATCTAACTTTAGCCAGATAATACAGTCTATTGTATTTTGTATTAATGTGACACCGTTTCGGATATTGTTCTTAATGTAAACAATTAAACCACCACTCGATCTTTTTGCTCGCCTATGTTGAATTTTTCGATAAGAATGAATAGGATTTGAGTAACCGTGAATATCAATATTGGAGTTCTTATTTGTCCATGATTCACTTAGACATATTATTTCATACTCACACACAATATTCAAAAATTCTTGTGATGTTGTTTTCTCATAGGTTAGTCCTTCTATGTTCCACGAAAGACACTTAAGTATAAAGTGAGAATAAATATTCATAAATTATTCATGAACATGCTGAGAAAGCATTACCAATGGGCGGTATACTCCTCTATTTATGTATTTGATATTATATACATATTATCTTTCATAAATGATCATTTAACGAAAACCTTTGTGTCAAATGGATAAAAAAGATATTATTCTGTCAAAGAATTAATTGTGCATTAAACAATGTATGTATTGATGAATTAGTTAAATGATGCATAAGTTTCGTTCATTTACTTTCACACTCTTTTTAATGGTTGCAATATATAACCAAAGATATAATGAAGAATGCTTTAGTCTATATTAAAAAAATGGAAATTTTTCTGTAAGATATTTAGCGTGGACACGGTTAATATGTCTTTTAAAACAGCATGTCGTCAGATGCATGCTAATTAATTGAATTTTTTTAAAAAAATGTAATGAAAAGTAAAAAGTTTTCAATGTAAACAAAGAAAGAAATTTTCAGATTGCAAACGAATCTTTTCAAATGAAGCATTGCAAACTAAAATCTACGATAATTAGATATTTATTACCAAAAATGTAGGTTAGAATACGCAAAACAAGCCCTTAATTAAAATTGTGATAAATACTGAAAAATCAGTTATTAATTGCATATAACATATAATAAATGTGAATATTTTTCACTTTTCTAAAAAACTTAGTACATTATTTCAAGGTTGGCTTTCTTCAAAAATTATGCTCATCTCGAGACATGCAGCTGTAACATTTATTTGATTATTTATGAAAAACATATACCTAACGGTACCAATTACTTGTAAACATTTATATGAAGAAAAGAAAAAGTCATTTTTAGAGTAAATTCACGCCACAGATCATTCTTGGAATATTACATAAACATTAACGTATGCTATGGCGTCACTGAATTACTGTAGTAGTATCGCGTTAACATCATGTTTTAAAATCAATGTGTGATAATATTTTATTATATTTTAAAATCTAAAAATGAAGAAAAAAGAAAAAACAATAACAAAACTTTGACTTACGGCAACTGTCGTTTCCCGCCATTGGTAAATTTACTCTGCCATTCAAACGTATAACATAGTTTGCATTTGCGCCCAAAAGCACCGTGCATAATACAAGACTGAACACCATTTCCATTGTATAAAGTCGGTTCCTAATTCTCCAAAGGATGATGGTCTATCAATACAGTCTTTCGCTCCTTCTTTCACTCGAATTGAAGCCTCATAATCACCAGCTTATATACTTATTCATTGCGTGATGTCTTTTCCATGATTGAAGCGAGACATGCAATTATATGCAATCCTTTGCACGAACATGATTTTTTTTACATCAACATGCATCGATGTAGGTGCGCTCTTGAGTTCAATTTTCAACACTCTTAATTACGAAATATCTTTGTTTATAATGGAAATAACCTACACTGTATAAGCTTACGCAATATCATGTGGATACATTTTGAAAATAACTTAAGTTGAAAAAAGAAAGGAAATCTTGCATACTTATTAAAGCAAAATTTTTGGCATTTGCCAAAAAAAGCGTATTTGATGGTGATGATGGTTTACTTTTGGATTAGAATTTTGTTTTATTTGAAAATAGCGGGGTTGCGCTATAATGAGTACAAACTTACGTAATAGGTTCCTTATAAAGCATTTATTAGTAATTTAAATTAAATAAAATGTTTTATTAACATTACATCAACCTTATATTTCATTAACATGACGTCAATCTTGTTTTATTTTTCATTCTACTTAATCTCTGATGTAAATAGGTATCCATACTGTAATGATTTCCCACCAAAAAATTATTACATCGGCCAATATCAAAGCAAATCGGTAATTTCCGAACGTTTAATTTTTTTTCCAAAAGATTGGGCATTAGATAATTTATAATCACTGATCTTTGATCCAGCTTTGTACTAAATTCCGGTTATAAACGTACCGAAGATTGTGAAAATAACGTTCCGGAAATTAACGATTTATTAGGATATTGACCGATGTTAGAAAAGTTTTGGCGTGAAAGCATTCCAGTAAGACAACGCAGGAAATATATTTGCCGGCCTGATCACGGTCTGCACAGTTCGCTATTCAGTCAGTATATATTGTGACATTTTTCCTAAAATGATGAATGGTTTAAACCATAATGTAAGATGGCCTAGACAATCAATATCAATATAAGGCGTGGATAGAGTTCATTATTCTTAGAAATGATATTCTATTCGTGTGTTTATAAAAATAATATTTTGTTGCTTATTTTTAACTATACATATTCATATCTATCAAAATAAACTAGCATAAGGAGCAACTTTTTGAGAACAGTGTACATTTGAAACCGCATGCATATTTTTATCAAACGTTGTTGTGGTGGTAACAAGAAATGCACCGAGCGACATTTGCAATAATGAATTGTCCACAATAGAAGTGTGCACCATATGCACAATGTTTTTAACCACAACTGTTCTTTCGAGTGTAAGAACAGATTCAAACAATGATTTCGTCATTTCCAAAATTTAAAAATAGTAACATGTACATGCTATTAGTTGGTCGTAAAATTAAATAAAGCATGTGGTATAATATAGTCAAATTTATCTAATTATTTGTGACGATAAATAGGGAAAGATTATTACGGCAATTTTGCTGGTTTCATTCGCAGATGGTTTCATTCGCAGATGCAACAGTCTAGCATGTACAAATGAAGTCGGAGTCATCAGCATGTCGATGGTGATAACGGATAGACATAGCAAGTTAGTTATTACAGTTTGCAATACATCTTACTAAACTAATAGATTACCTAAACAGTCAAACAATTGTGTTTCAAGTTAGTGTTGAAGATTAAGTACTGCTTAAGCAAGTGGTAGGGGATGAGAGATGTTGTAGTTTTACATTATCTCTTTAACAGATGTCTGCAATTTCTATATAATATTGTTGTTTTCAATGTTTCCGAGGGTTTACCTCTTTTCCTAATTTCTATACATCACAAAAGCAGGTGTTATGCGCCGTGTGGCTGCTGTGAAAAAAATGCCACATTCTTTACTTTAGTGTTGTAATATTTTTCTGGGGCCTTTGCGGTCATTGATTCCAACAGGTTAGTATTGAAAATTGAACAACGCTAAAGTCGGTGCTAGGGGGTGTGGGCGTGAGAGATGTTGCACTTTTATATTATCTCCCCTGAACAGTCTCAATCAAATCCAGTCTTCAATTTTTATATAATTTTCTTGTTGTAACTTCTTCCGACGGATCACACTTTTTCAAGATTTTTTTTATGTATACTACCAATCGTCGTGCAATATCTTGATGAAATACAGGTATTTTTTTGCTATTGTTGCGTAAAAATACAAATTTCTTGCAAGATAGGATAATTTGTTTTTAAATTTTATGTAGAGGCATTGTCAAGTGCACTGTTAAAACAGCTTTAACCTTGACTAATAAAACAGGTGAAGCGAACTTCAACGATCAATAAAACTGTTGATGTAAACAGTGCATTGTTTTCATGATGAATATGTACAAGAATAAATTGTTAGACATGTTTAAAGGTACATTTTGCCTCAGAAACGATTTTTAAAAAAAAAATTAAAAATGGGTAACATGTACTAATCGCCAAAAAAAACAGAAGAAACAGATGGTTCAGGTAATTGACCAACGAGCAAATTTTTTGAAAATGAAATTGTTAAATATGTTTAAAGATACATTTTGGCTCAGAAACGATTTTTTTTTAATTATTTAAAAAGGGGTAACATGTACTAATTGTCTAAAAATCAACTGAAGAAACAGATTGTTCAGGTAAGTGATCAACGAGCAATTTTTTTGAAACATACAAATGAAAAGCTTTTGAGTAATAAAAAAAAAACATTTCTGATGCTTTCTTTGATACGATAACTTTAACTAAAAGGACATTAAGCCGCAAAAATTATTTTTTCTCTTACCATAGAAAGGGGAAAGAATTCTTTTTTTATAATGTTGTAATAATGGATGAAGAACATGATAGATGTTTATCAACTAAGAATATGTTGAATGTTTGTTTGTCTTAAAGGAAGCAAAATGTATACAAAACGGTATTTACACTTTTATACAAAATACTAAATAACACTATATAAAATAAGCAAAAGATAATACAATATCACCGGTAAGAATGGGCCTTTAACTTTTCTGATTGGCTTTGTTTATTTATATTTTCCGTTCCCACTTTTATTTACAAAGCATGCCCTGTACAAAATAAGATTTAACGTGTTTCTTGTTGTTTGGGTGTTGTTGTTTTTTTTTTTCTTGTGTTTTTTTTTTGTTCTTGTGTTTCTTTTTGAAAATAGATCTTAACTCGTGTTTAATCAAATTGTTATATTTTATTTTTATTTGGTTTAGATAATATTCACATGTTATAATAAACCTTTAAATATTGTTTTCAAATTGTTCATTTTATGTTTGTATATACATATATACATATTGTTAATATTTTATGACAGTTGACCTTTAACCGGCTGGAACGATCTTCTCGGTCCTTTTTGTCGAGTAAGGGTAGAGATAATCATTTAAAAATATTACATATCACTTAATTAATTATATATAAAGTTTAAAATTTGACCATGTCAATCTTAACTACTAAATTCTTATTTTCATTTGTAGAAGAAGTAAGAAAAAGCCAAAGAAGCATCCAAACACAATCATGAAACACTCAACTATTTCCCAAAAGATCTAATAGAGGTGTTAGATATGTTAGACACATTGAAGCTTAAAGCTAAAGACTAAAAGAGAGTGAAATATCTAAATTATTCAATATTGTCTTGATTTTTGTTAAACACATTTACTTTGTTTATATCTCATAGTCAGATATAATTTGATGATAAAATTACAGTGTAACTCTGTGCATTTATTGTTTCATATGAAACAATTGAAAGGAACCCATCTTTAAAATACAATTAAAACAAGAAAAGCATTGATGCAAAGCATCAAAGGGCGTCCAAGCAAGAAATGCAGCAAGTGAAGATGAACTAGTAGACATATGATGACAAGATATTCTTATAAACTACCAGAAATGTATATCACTTATGAATGAGCGGACGAAAGACATTGTTCATTATGAACTTTGATTGGCATGCTAGAGATTAGAATATTACTTGTTATTTCTTTATGATCGTGGTTATTAATAGCAACGGATATACATGTATACAATCATTTATAATCCATATGTGTAACGCATGATCAACACGTACCACACCTTTATAATTGTCCCTTATTATGTTATCGCTATTAGCGAAGACCCCCTCTTAAGGTATCTGTTCACACTTATATGACACTGGTTATATTATCCCATAACCTAGCAATAGAAACTGGTCGATACAAAAACGTAGCGCGAGAAAACAGACTATGTACGAATTGCAATTTAAACGTGATAGAAAATGAATTCCTTTTTTTGCTAGTTTGCAAATATTTAAAACCATACTATTGTCGTTGGCCATCAATTCATAAATTTGAAAAACTAATGTCTACAACAAATACGCAAATGTTGAATAACCTGTCAAAATTTTTGTATTTTTCATTTAAAGAAAGAACTGACAACATTTAGTATATTTTTGACTTTGTCATATATATTTTTTTGTATTTTTCACATGAAAAAAATGGACAACAGTTATTACTTTACTTAAGAAAGAGTTGACAACAATAAGTAGCTTAAATTTATTCAGTTGTCAATTTATTTTTGTATTTTTCATCTTAAGAAAAACTGACAACAGTTAGTATCTTGTCAAATTTTTGTATTTTCCATTTTAAGAAAGAAATGACAACAGTAAGCATTTTAAATTTATTCAAGTTTTGTAGCACCAAATACAACATTTCAACTTTGTCAAGGTCAAGAACTTTCTCTGTAAAACATTAAAATTCGTTAAGGTATTTATATTGAATATCATGTTCTTACATTACATGATTGTTTACTGTATTGGCTATAAATGTATATTGTCATTTTATGCCAAATAAAGAATATGTTATGTTATGTTATATTACCATGTTGATCATGTTAAGCATAATTGTTTATTATACAATAATTGTAATATCTATTAATTTAAATAAAAAAAATACAAATTTTATGAATATTGTTTTCTTTTCTTTTTTGTGTTTTATGTGCTATATTAATACTGAGTTTTTATGTTTACTACTCTTTTTATTAAAATTGTAAAATAAATTTTAAGAATTCAATGGTCATATTGAGTCAGATTATTGACCGACGATTATAAGTCAAAACTTAACTGGAAAAAGTCAGTAAATTATGGTTTATCTTTCAATATATAATATTGTTTATTCTTAAACCATGTACATGTACATTTGTATTTTTCTTTATCATTTTTTTAAATTATCAATACATTGAATAATTCATAAAATCTAATTTGTACCTTTGAATAATTCCTCGGCATCTTTACTAAACACGGATAACAAATTAAATAAAATGTTTGTTGATAATGTCATATTAATACCATAAAAATGTACCTTTTTCGCAATTATTGTACATATTTATTGTCTTTATCTCATATAGATAAAATGAAACATGCTATTGTTGTTGTTGTTGTTTGTTTTTTTTAATTGTAACGATATCAAACATCTACTCCAAACCGGGAGAGACCGGACAATAAACGTGTGGTACTATTCGCCGGTCACTAGTAAATCCCGGTCAATATAGACCGGGAGAGACCGGGAATTACCGATAGGAGTGATAAATAGATATATCTATAAATAGATTTTCGGAATATTTAGGTCAACAATAACATACCATGATAACCCACTGTGTACTACAAAATGATAAATAAAAAAACCCGTAGAGCTCGATTAATTGACGGAAAAGGTTATTTCATTTGAAAATGTTTGCATTGCGAATCTCCAGTTCGCTATTTATTGTAACATATCGCGACATTTCATTCTTAATTAATAATCAAGCACCCTCATACCGATCGGAATGATCGGCTTTTATTGTGACCGACTAAAAGGCTCGAGAAGTTGCTGTCGCCCTTTCTCATTC
>NW_026865116.1:0-18228 GCF_026571515.1 Ruditapes philippinarum
GGTTTAATTATCTATTTAGAATCATAAATATGTAATTTTTAACAAGTGTAACATAATATTTGATAATAGGATAGGAGAAAATAAGAATTATAGCTAGAAAAGGTAAATTTCTGGAGGTATAAGTGGGAGTTGTCCTCCCACTACTTGAATTTTTGGGTTATTATGGGTATTACTCTATAATCACACATAGTTCAACTATTAAGGAACATATGAAATGTACTACAATTGAATTTTAAGGGGAATAAGTGGCAAAGTGTCCTCAATTACTGTAATAAATGCAATTCTATACATAGAAACATAAAAATATAACCTGTCAGAGGGGAAATCAACACTATACATGAAAATATTGAAATCTGTCTAAATTTTTTACCAACCGGCTGCCAGAGTAGAATTTAAATGTTAAATGCAATATTCAAATTAGATTTTGATAAAGACAGATTTGGGGCGGGCTGAACTGAGCGTGTGGACAGCCATACTCAGGGAAACTTGACCCCAGAGCTGTCCTAAATTAAAATTTTAACAGTCTCCATTTAGTAGAAACACACAAAGATATATTTGTAATTTGGTATTAGTTTAATACCTATTCTAATGGTGCTATTTTAAGGGATAATTTTCTGTAATTTGTGGTTTGTCCTTCCTTGGGTACATATTTCCTCCATGAATAACTTTAATTGGTATTGTTATATTTCATTTAATTATCATTTAGCTCCAAGAGAGCCAGCCTTATTAATGTAAAATATGGAATATTCATATAGGTGTACAAATTTTCCAATTACCTGCCAGTGGTGTTGCCATCATTACTTTATTGTTTTTCAGTTTGTTCTATTCTTGTGACAATTTTTATGAGCTCCATTAAATATAATTTTTTTTTTTTAAGTTGTAATAGTGTACAGGTCATACACTTTTTATTGTAAATAATCTATTGTTTCCTTTATTACATGTAATTAAATTTTAAAAGTGTTCCTAAAAAGTGGCCGTTAAACGGTGAGACAACTATATATTGCTTATTTATTTACATTTTTAATACATTTTAATACATATTTCTTAAATACTGACTGTACACTATCACTTATTTTTATTGTCCCTGGTACATGATCAATCAAAATTGGGTTGTGGCTACATGATACCTACAATGTCACATAAAGACTCCATTTTATACCTCCTATCTATATTTTTATCCCTTGTAAATAATAAACAGCTGGTCTGTTTGTAAATATATAATATATAATATATCTTCTTAATTTTTATTCATTCCTATATAGGGTACAATCTATAACATACTATATGTTAAAATTGAGCCCTATCCAATAATATGGAGCAAAGGCTATAATAGGGCTCAATCAAGTATGAAATCCTCTTTTATTTGTTAGTAAGAGGACTTCATCACATTAAGGATGTCTTATTCTATTTCAAAACTAGCATTACCAGTCCTTATGGATTATAATGCTGGTTCTTTTTTTCTTAAAGACAACCTTAATGTTAGCAAAGACTCCATATCAGATTGTACCCTTATAAATAAATATTATATAAAACAGTTTATACTGTGATCTACTCAATGACAAAAATGGAGCATACGTTAATTCATTGAGTAGAACAAGCATGAGGCAGCTTTTTTCTTCTCTAAAAAGCAGTACTCATCACATTGTAGGTAAAGCCCCGGTCACATATTCACGGATAATGCCACGGAAGAGCTACGGTCTAATTGTTCACGGATTACTACGGAAATGTGAAATTCCGTAGCCCGCTACGGTTCCAGTGCGGACACACAATGGTATGAATACGGAGTCCGACGGATTTTCCACCAAAAGCCCCCGGAGAGACACGGATTGTTACGGACCGAGACGGTTTGATACGGAGCGATACGAATCAGGACGGACGCACTACGGATACACTACGGTCTGCTACGGTATAAGCACGGGTTAGTACGAATAAGTACGGGCTGATACGGAGAAGAACGTATTGATACGGAGAAGAACGAATTGCCACGGATCTATACGGACTTGACACATCCGTCCACAACCTCTTGCTTGCTCGTTTTCAAAATGCCTCAAAGAAAAGAACATCTAGAAAACGAATTGCAGCGTTCAATGATTTTGGCGAAGAGAATTCAGCCTAATCGCGTCCGAACCCCGAAACACATCAGGTCCAATTAAAGTGAATTTCTTGAAGGACGCTGGATCCTAAACAGGTTCGGCCATGAGAGCCTCATACTAAACATGAAGCGGTCTTCGTAAAAGCCCATCTCTAGTCCACCATCTCGTCTGTCTTCTCTTACCTGATTAGATATGGACTAGTAATCATTAATGAAAAATGTTGATCAATACTGCTTCTCTTTTAATTTTAAGATTTTCTGTTCATCTTACAATTACATTAATTATCGTGATGATTATGTTTTAAAAATATGTAAAAAGCTTGTTAATTAATCCTATTATCACTCAAGGGCCAGTGTCCGAGGGTTATGAGACACTTCGTTTTATGTACATATTTACTCCAATTTCACAATCCAATGTTTGTAAAATATGTAACATTAAATATTATTCTATTACTTATGAATTGTAGTACGATATTAATATAAATTTACTTCTATACATGTCATCAAGCAGCTCGACCACTGCCTCCGCATTCTGAGCCATTTCAATATAAAGTTGCAGCCAGTAAATGGAAATTATCATTTATTAAATGTTCCCGCAAATATATATGTCTGTTTTTAACAAGAAGGTAGTATTTATACCCTTGAAAAAGTACATGATACTTAATTCATCCGTACTAAACAGTGGTGGGCCGTACCATTCCGTACCGTTTCGTGTTGCAACGCAATAAACCGTATAAGACCGTGCTAATCCTTGCTTCTCCGTAGTACAAGGTATTACAATCGTGGCTTTCCGTGACAATGCTGTATTAATCCGTATTAAAACCGTAGCTTATACGTAGGGTAACCGTACAAATACGTAGTTCTCCGTACCAAACCGTGGAAATCCTTGACAAGTAGGTGGACTACGAATCAGTACGGACTATTACGGTTTTCGTACGGACCAGTACGTATCAGTACGGATTATTACGGACTAGTAGGGATACGCTACGGTTGATTTTTCCGTAGCAAATTTTTGTGCATGTTCAAAAATTGTCAAGGATCGCTACGGATATACAAGGACTACTACGATTGATTACGGTTACAATACGGAGAGCTACTGACCAGTACGGGTTGCTACGGACGATGCCGGAATTAATCCGTGGCTCTTCCGTGGGCGTATTCCGTGAATATGTGACCGGGGTATAACCAAGCAATTTATTAATAGCCATTTCAGGGTATAAATTTTCTATCTCTCTATATTCTTTTTGTATAGGTCTATAGAGAGTCTAGAATATCAATATAATTACTGAATATCATTGTTATTCTTATAAGATCATGTTCCAACTATATCAGTACCATCCCCCTCCTTGTTTTTAAATAATTAAACAGCGGTGTCGTGGTTGGTCTCAACAGGCACCGTTGTTACTATTTTTAGCATTATATGGGAGACAGTGCAGAAATGTCAATACAGAGACCACGTGGTTTAGATCACAAAATTCTTCAAGCTAAGCTCTAAAATCGGATAGTAAATGCGTCAATGAAATCAGTTTACTATCAACCAATCATTTCTTATCATCTCTTTTTAATTAGCCATACAAATCACAACATTTTTCGGCCAATCAAAATTTACCTACTAAACGTGGTTCGGCGCTATCTGTCAAAATCGTTTCTGCATTGTTCTCCCTACGAAAAGTAATTGTATTAAATGATGGCCAAATTGTAAATCAAAGCACAGAAGGCGCTGAATTTGTTTGGGTCTCAGAATGTAAGAAAGGTGCAGGTTGTGAGATTATATGTATAGTGCCACCAATGCTTTCCAGCGTTTTAATTGTAGTAAATTGGCTATAAGACTAATTGCAACACTGATATTCAATCCAATGTTTATTTGACTTTAACAATTTGAAAAAAAAAAGAGTTACCTTTACTGGGATTTGAACTCCAGACCTCTCGCTTCCTAAGCGAGCCCGAAAACCCTTCAGCCACGGTGAATTTATATGTGAATGGGCTGAAGAAAACCATATTATTCTAAATTAGGGCTTGTAACGACTTTAACTGTTGTTTAACACAGATGTAAATAATCCTGGAGCTTACTATAAGCATTTATATTTATAAAGAATCAAAGGGCTGCAAGTTCTGTGGTATTTTCTGATCTTTGCAATCTAAATCGTACTGTATATCTGTATGCATTTTCCTGTATAGGTTTATTTTTATGTATAATAATTCATTTTGCAAGGCACCAGAGTTTGATACATACGGAATTCTGCATAACTAGAGTTGCATCAAAAAATCAATTATGTTCATTTTTTACGACAGTCACACTTTATCCTTGCATATCATGGCTACTTCCTTAACAAAAACACTTAAAAAAGAATTTAACAAAAAAAAAGTTTCTCGACTGGGATTCGAACTCGAGACCTCTCACTCACTAAGCGAGCGCGTAACCACTGTACCACGGAGAAGTTATACACAGAAAACCTGAATAATATCAAGTCATTCTAAATTTAGAACTTCCATTGCATTTCGGGTTTGTAATCCTTATTAATTTCGAGGTATTTTGTTCAGGGTAAACCTGTTGTTTATAATTGAAGTAAATGTTTTAGCGAAAATCCTCTCGCCCAAACAGTCCGACATGTAGAATCGATATATTCCACTACTCGGTTTGTGTAGTATTCGGTAATAAATAGTATTTTCATTGATAAAATCATATTCATCCGCGTAATTTGTGATTTTGCATTTATTGACAATTCTATAAGCCAACGCTATTGTTTAACTTTAAATGCATTGTAATTTGTTGGATACTTGTAACAAAATAAAATATTTCTTTCTTTTAAATCGCTAGTTTTAAGCTGTTTTGAGAACTACTTGTTGTTAGGTTTGTCGTAAACTTCTGTGTCAGAGATTGAATGTCCGCTTTGTATTTAGTTATTTTCGATCAGAAAATACAATAAAACAATATATGAAAAATCTTCGACCATTCGGGAATTACTTTGCTTGAAAATTGATGCGCCTGTCTTTGACCATCTTTACGCAGTGATCTCCCCTGATTTTTTCGGCTTTAGTGTACATACAAAAGGGAAGTAACCGCTTCAAAAAAGTGGACTACTTTCGGCATTTGCAATTAACAACATTAGACTCTGAAATTTCGCTACCATTATTTGTTTGGTCTGACGACCCAAACAAATAAAAACTATGTTCTCAGGCATGTTGCTAAGGTTTATACTTATAAACCTTTTCATGTGTTAAATAAAGTTTAAAAAAACTAAGATCTACAAATCTAACTGTGTTGGTCTGTTATAGAAGGCGTACGAATATAAGCGTCTTCCCCCCTTTTAATATTTGTTTTAACATTATAACTATATTTGCAATAAATGAAGCTATCATTAAACATAATTATAAGGGTTTTTTTTTGTTTCCTATATAGAAGACATCCGCGTATAAGCGTCTTCCCCCCTTTTTAATTTAAGTTTAAATTTTAAATACAGCTTTTTAATCTTAGTGTGGGATATAATCCCACCGTTTTCCGGCCCCATTCAATGCAATTATTTTGCATTGTTGGGGCAGGAAATATTGTACTCACTAGTCACATATGCAGATATTAACTAAATAAAGTGTTTTCCCTTTAATAAATGAAGCATATGCTCGCCCATATGGTTTTAAACCGGTGGCGAGGGTAAATAAACTCAACACACAAAACAAATACTTGGGACTTTTTCGAGTGTTCGTAAATAAAATAACGCATGTAATTAACTAATCTTTCGGTATAAAAATATTAATAAACCCTGCAATAGTGTGCACAAGCCGGTCATCCAGGTGTTCGATACGGCCCCGTAGGAGGAGTTTGATCATAAAAGTTGATTGTAAATCACATTTTGTTTTGTTTAATAGCTTTATATGTGGTGGTTGGTTCATCTATCCGATTCTGGTAACGGCTTGAACAATATGTCAATGCGAGCTCCGCGAGTTCACATTTTCTCCAGCAAACAGGCAAATACACAAAAATATAATCAATGCCGTGGAGAAAAAAACTTTATAGGAAATATAAGGTAGTCTAACTAGAAAAACACATTTAAATTATCCAGGTTAAGACGCAGACTTCATATCATTACGCGAGGGGTAGTTGCCAGAGTTACATGTATATACTACAGTACATAATACTGTATGTAAGGTTTATATATCAATAACAGAGTTGTATTTTTTAAATTTCTGAGTCAGTGCATAGCCATTGTATAAAGTGTACAAAACCTATTTTAAAGTGGCCCTTAATAAGTGGCTGTGAAACGGTGCTGTAAGGAAGTTTATTTTTATTGTTATATCTTTATTTTAACTTCATTAGTTTCTTAACCAGGCTATGTACTAGACTATTTTTACCATACAGTCCACATGGTTATGTACAAAATTGGAAGGTGTTGGCAAAAGATGACCCATAATGTCATATTGTATATATCCCTTTGCCCCCCCCCCCCGCCCCTTGTTGTACTTTATTATCTTTTCTTTTAGGCTTTTTAGCCCTGTAATTGTACATTAAAATCCTAGAATACTTTATACTAGTATACGTGAACCCTTGCCCCATATGGAGCAATACGTTTATCATGGGTTCACTCAAGCATGAGATTTTCTTAAATAAGTTACCAAAAGACTATCTCATCACATTATGGGTAACCAAGTTATTATTATTAGCCATATTTGGGACTTAGTATTTTTTCGTATTATTCTTTGAATTGTTTAAGTAATAGAAGATTCCAACAGATAATTCCTTTTCCACGAAGTTTTAACTATTAATAATGTTTTATTGAAGAATTGAAGTGTGTTTGTTTGTTTGTTTACCCTCGCCACCGGAAAAAGACCATATGGGCGAGCATATACTTCATCATTTATAACCTTAAAATAGGGGAGCTGATGTTTATTTACTTAATGTTATATCGTACATGTGTTATGTGCATACCATATCCCCCATGACAGGGTAGTCTCTAACCTCTGCCATGAAAGGAAGATGGAGGCAATTTAGGCATTTATTATATATTATATAGGTTTCCTGTAATAGTTCTGGCCTTCACTGATTGTTATTTGATTTCAGTGAGACCAGTGAAGATATAGAATCAGAGAAAATGACAACTTTATTGTGATTGCTGTCATTTATCCAGCACAAAGCGTTCCTAATTGCATGTAGCTCGGTCGTATAGATGGATGTTTGATTTGTTAACCTATCAATTTTTTCATATTGTTGGGAAGGGATTACTACGGCTGAAGCTACTTTGCCAGAGTCCGGGTCTTTAGATCCATCTGTATATATATATATATATATATATATATATATATATATATATATATATATATATATATATATATATATATATATATATATATATATATATATATATATCTGTGTTTGACCTGAGTATTTTTCATAGTATATTTTTACCTCTGATCTTGCGAGGTGCGGAAGATCAGTTTTGTTCACTATTGATGTTAGGTGTGTATCAACTATGGGTGGCAAAAGGGTCCAGGGCGGAACTGCAGCAGGCCGCCGTTCAGCAATGTCTATACCTTTAAGGTCGCACCCCTCCACCAGAAGGTCAGTTCTGACCCCAAACGGAGGGACAAGGTCCTTAAACTTGGATTTATGGAAATAACCGTGCCCTAAAACAACATGCACGGGATTACTAGTCTCATTACTTTTAATCCGTGCATAGTATTTTAGGGTCTGTTCCTGTCTTCTTAAATGTAGTGGTGGAATACCGGCCTCAAGCTCCAGGTCTCGGGCTGGGTCGATCTGAGGGCCCCCAGGGCCAACCTGAGGGCAAAATTTTGATATATATTGTCTTATTTTTTAAGAAAACTTGGGCATGCATTAGAATAGATCTGTGCTCCATAATCTATTTTGAACGTATTAAGGATTTATACAGTAGTAAAAGGCTATTTTATCAGTGTCGAAATATGTGCCTTTTAACATTCTCATGACATTTAAATCCTTTTAACATGTGGACCAGATCTTGAATATGTTGGCCGAAAGTTAATTTTTTATCCAAAAGTATGCCTAAAAATCGGGTAACTTTAACAAATTGAATTGGTATACTGCCTAATGATACGTTCAATATGTGCTCTTTTTGATTTCCAAATAAAGTAGCTACTGTTTTTGTCTCAGAAATTTGAAATCCCCATTTTGTTGCCCATCCCCATAGAGAGTCCATGTCAGCCTGTGAACATTGGGCTAGTTTTACCAGATCGGACCCTGTCTTCCAACAGCTTGAGTCATCAGCGAATTGGCTTATAACCATACCGGAGCCAGAGACAGCCTAAATTTATTTCCAGTCCGCGCGACATCACTTGCAGAAATTTTAACAAAATCGGATTGACCTCCTTATTTTGTAAACAACGAATTTTAGACCAATGAGGACAAAGGAGGCAATCATCTCTAAACGAATCAAAATTATTCTTATAAAGCGGGTGTTCGGTAGAACTTACAAAATTTATAACAAATTCTGCTAATTACAAAATTGTAATTAATCATATGCATCCCAATGTATGCGGTTTATTACATTTAATATAGAAATAAATAAAGTACACAGATAGCCTAAATTGAATTGGTAAAGGAATGTTCCTGACATGCCTTTATCACATGTAAGTATGCGAATTCTGTATATTCATATGTAGAGACGACCCTGTTATGGGGATATGGTTTATAACACATGTACCGATATAACATTTTGTAAACAAACAACAGATCCCCTATTTTTAGGTTATAAATGAAGTATATGCTCGCCCATATAGTCTCTTTCCGGTGGAGGGTGTAAACAAACGCAAACACACACACACACGCGCGCGCATTGCTCTCCCGTCGCAATTTCTTACATTAAAGCAGGTTATAACAGACGAAATGACACGAAAAAGCTTTTTGTAGCACAATTACAACTCCATATTTCGAAACTCTCCCAACAATGAACATTAATACTATTGTATAATATGGTCCTGAAAAATTTAAGAGGACATTACTTGATATGCTAGGGACCTTAGAAAATTCACAAAAATTATATTGAAAAAAGTACATAAACTCCTTGGTATTTGCATATAGCTGCACACCACATGAGTCAACTGGAATATCAACATATGAATAATTACTTGGAAGAAGTCCCAGACTACCAATTGACACAATGTTTGAAATTGCCAGAGAACAGTCAACTTCAAATAAGAATGCAAAAGACTACATATATGATTTAAAAGAACAACAAGAACGAACAAGACAAATAGTACAACAACACACTGATAAAGCTAAAAGCAAACAAAAGAAACAATATGATAAGAAGATAAGAGTAACAAAAATAGAAATTGAAGATAGATCATTAGTTAAAATATTGGCTCATGGAGAAGAACTAGTTATCTGACAAATTTGAAGAACCAGTATATAAAGTAACAGACCAGCAAAAGCAAGACATACATGTTTTTCAAGTGAAATCGATAGATGGTACGGTAAAGACATTACACAGAAATCATTTACATCCAGTGAACTAATTGGATGATGATGAAGATACTGAAGAGGATATTGAAATTGTTAGTGAAGATGAAGAAAAAAGAACAGAATGGATGCATCAAGGAGAAGACATAATATAATGATTAGCGAGGAATCTGAAGATGATGACAATGGATATTATCTTATCCAGAGACGAGAGCATATGGTAAGTGGACGCTCATAAATCCAAAGTCAACATATCAGAAGAGAAAATTTGAAAAAGTAATCCGTATTTTAGTTAATGAAGATAGAAGAAATGGTGATACAGACCTTCAAGAAGTATCTGTTGAAATAAAGAGACCAGATAATAGAGAGATAGAACAGAATAAAGAGGCGAATGCTACTTCTCAGATCATAGATGTGTCAGAATAGAAAGCTCAGAACAACATATAGAAAGTTAAGAGGCGAATTTACTTGAAGAACACGGGAAATTAGGACACATAGACAAAACAACCGAAACATTGAAAGATAGACATGAAAATACATTGACATACATAAATACACAATAGAAGAAGAAAATAGACATACTGATATGGGAAGAAGACAACTAGAAAATGAGAATGAAAGTGTTGATTATAGAGAAGAAACAGATAACAGAAACATAAGTGATAGAAGTAAAAGACAATTAGAGGAAAGAGTGATAGAGCCACAACTAAATATAAACAATACTGTAGAATCAACCGATACTGATGCAGAGAGAACATTAGAAGAAACAGACACACAGACACGAGCAAAATCAATTAGGAAGGACCCTCAGAGGAAAAGACTTTTACCAACAGATCCACCAAGAAGATATGATAGAACAAGGAAACAACCAAAACGGTATAAACATTTCTAAATGTATGGAATTTTTAATACAAGCACTATCAACACTACACCATATGATTTTAGATTCAGAGCATTAGAGACATTAATAAGATCAGGAGTATTTCAAACCATGAACATAGACACAGCAAAAAAGTAGTTACATCTGTAATGTCATTATAAGTTTTATAGATGTCAAACTGCTTTAAATTTAAGTTTTGATGATAATAATAACAAGAGGACCATGATGGCTCTGAGCCGCTCACCAGAAACACCTTTTTTGAGTGTTGGAAATTATTTTTCCAGTAAACTTACTGACAGGCAAGTCCAGCTCTTTCAGCAAGTTCAGTTCACCTTTAACTTGCCCCTCTTGTAATATACTTTCACAACACCGATTGTTTTTATCTTCATAATAAACATTAGGACCACTAAGAGGAGCCAATCAAATAATAATCAAATTAATATGAGAAAACTTGATAAAAGACAACCTAAGAATGCCACAGACAAAGTTTGGTGATCATCCATCAATTAGTTCTGAGAAGCAGAACTTAAAATGTATTTCTATTTTTAGCTAAGCTGTCCCTAAAAGGGGCCAATCAAATTAATATGAGCAAACGTGATAAAAACTACCTAAGAATGCTACAGACAATGTTTGGTGATTATCCATCAATTATTTCAGTAGGAGATGATGTTTAAAGGTTTTTCTATTTTCAGCTTTAGCTGCACCTAAAAGGGGCCAATAAAATTAATATAAGCAAACTTTATTGAAGACTACCTTAGAATGCTACAGACAAAACTTGGTAGTCATCCTTCAATTAGTTCTGTAGAAGCAGACGTTTAAAGGTTTTTCTATTTTTAGCTTTTTAAATAAAGGGAGTTGATCCTATTGAGAATCATATTGTGTTTGATATATTCACAATACATGTTTATTGTAGTTATTTACCTATGACTATCATAGCTTGTAGTAAGTTAGTTGAAGTGGAGATAATTTGACGAGACAATGAGGGGACATCATTTAAGACGGGGTGGAAATGTGTAACCAAGATTTTATTTACAAACTAGTAACCCTCAGTTATGTTCTTATTTATAAAAAGGAAAAAGACATATATTAGTGAATATCCTAAAGTTTTGGGGGAGGGTATGATAACACCTTTTCTTAAAAAAGGATATAATAATACTGCTAGATGCTAATGAAGGTTAAAAAATACAGAGGGATTACACTTACTAATATCCTATCGAAATTTTATCCCCAGATATTGTAAAATAGACTTACTAACTGGTCAATTAAAATTGATAAAATTTGTAATGAACAATTTGGTTTCCAAAAAGAAAAATCAGTGTCTAATTGTCTTTTCATTATTCATGGAGTTAATATATCAAGTGTTCTAAATTTAGTTATATATTATATTTTATATTTTTTTATTGATTAAGAAACATGTTTTGACAAACTAGATAGATCGTTTTTGTGGCAAAAGCTTATTGCAGAAAATATCAGCACACGATTTGTTAAGTCAATAAAATCAATGTTATCACACTACTGTCAAATAGTGTGTAAAGTATAATTCTACATATTCAGATTTTTCAATTCACACAAAGGCTTGAAACAGGGTGATCTGAGCTCACCTCTGGTCTTCATGTTCTTCGTAAATGACCTTCTCGACAATATTACTACTGATTTAGAAGGTATTTTTTACAATTAACGAACTTAAACTTTTTCTCACTTTATTTGCAGAACTTTTTGCTAAATCCCCTGAATCTCTACAGGCAATGCTAACAGATATTGAAACTTATTGCAATGCATGGGGTCTGAAAATAAATAAGTCTAAAACAAAAGCAATGATTTTTGAAAAAGGCAGGCATACTCAGCATATTTTTTATATTTATAGCACACCAATGGAACTTGTAGAATCATTTAAATACCTTGGAACTACTCTCTTTAAAAATGGCAATTGGTTTAGAAATCAAAACAGAATCAATAGCTCAACATGCCTCATGTGCTTTACATAACCTGTTTCAAGTATTTAAAAATATACCAACGTATCAGAAATGTAAAATGTTTGGTCCATTTTTAATCATAATTCGGAGATATGGGGAATGCACAATGCTAAAGATATAGAACTAATTCATATTAAATTTTTGCGGAGCGTCTTACGGAAAAAAATCCACTAATTTGTCAGCACTTTATGGTGAGCTTGGTCGTTATCTGTTACATATTTCTAGAAAACTTAACATGATAAGATAATGGTCGAAAATACTTAAAACGTAATTATACATCCATTGTAAATCAAGCGTATTTGCTTCTCAAGTCAGACACAGATGTTGCTCGAAATTATAGCGGAAGAAATTGGGCTTCTTTTATTGAAAACACATTGTTCATATATTTGGGACAATCAATTTGATAAAGATGTATTATATACTACTATTAAACAAAAATTAATTAACACTTTTTTTACGATGTTGGTATATGCATCTATCAATAATTCACCAAGATTACAAATATACTGCATATTTAAATATTCTCTTCAAATTGAAAAGTATTTAGCTTATGTCCAAGAAAGTAGATACACAACTGCTTTAACTAGATTTCGAATTTCTTTCCATAATTCATTTATAGAAACTGGTAGATATGAAAACACTCCTAGAGAACAGCGAGTATGTAAATCATGTGATATGAAGCAAATAGAGAGTGAATACCACTTTCTCCTTGTATATCCCAACTACCGAGATCTTCAAACAAAATATTTTAAATCATACTTCTGTCATTGGCCGACTATGAATAAACTGGATAGCCTTTAATTTATCGTCAGTCTTAAAGATAACCATATGTGCCTTAGCTAAATTTTTGTACTGGACAAATAATAAACGTATTTCGTAATCTCCTATTTTTCTTAAATCTATATTGTTGATAAGGACAAGTCTTATTTGTTCCTATATTACCTTGTATTCTTCAAAAGATTGTGTATTGTTACTGCTATTGTTCTCACTGTACATGTGTATCATTGTTATTTGGCAATAAGCAACGTATTTTGTTTTATGCTTTATAAAATTCATATTTGTATTCGCATTCGTATTCGAAAAACGGACAAGATTTTATTTTACCCTCTGGCAGCAATTTTGTGCAGCGAAGCGGAACATTCCGGCGCTATGCACAACTAGATATCGTACTAATCACTCATGTGAAGTTTCATCGAAATCCCACGAGAAGTTTGACCTATGAAAGCCAGCCAAGATATTTCTATTTATACCTATGGCGATCATTTTGTGCAGTGAAGCAAAACGCGCCCGCAATATGCACAACAAGGTATGGTACTTATCACTCTTGTAAAGTAAAGTCGAAATCCCGACAGCACTTTGACCTGTGCAAGCTGGACAATATTTTTGTATTTATAGATCTGGTGGCCAATTATCTGCAGCGAAGCGGAATGTGCTGGCAATAAGCACAGCTAGGTATGGAACACTCCAGTGAAGTTTCATTGAAATCCCGACGGCAGTTTGACCTGTGAAAGCCAGACAGGAGTTTTCTAATTTTAGTCCTTGCAGCAATTTTGTGCAGTGAAGCAGAACATGCCTGAGAAACGCACAACTAGGTATGGTACTGATCGCTCCCGCGAAGTTTCATTGAAATCCCAATTTGACATGTGAAAGCTGGACAAGCTTAATGTGTATAGACGGACATACGGACGAACAGCGAACCCAAAAACAATATCTCCAAAATTTTGGAAGGCATAATAACTTTTATGTAGTTATTAGTTACACGTACTTTAGTTACCACATTGCCTGTAAACCAGAGAGTATAAGAACAACAGTTACCTCCTCCTGTCTACAGGTTGGGGTCATGATGGTGAACAAGTGTGCAAAGTTTCAAAGCCATATGTCAATGGACTTTGAAAATATTTGAGGTATTACAAAAACTTTAACATAAGTGGCTACGCCGACGCGGACTCCAGCGCCGACGCAGACTCCAGCGCCGACGCAGGCGCCGACGCGGACGCTCGGGTGACTACAATAGCTCTACTTATTCTTATCGAATAGTCAAGCTAACAAGAGCTGTCGGTAGGACAGCAACGCTCGACTATTCTTAGTGCTTGATAGTAAAAAAATGCTTGATACAGTTACCTCCTCCTGTCTATAGGTTTGGGTCATGATGGTGAACAAGTGTGCAAAGTTTCAAACCCATATGTCAATGGACTTTGAAAATATTTGAGGTATTACAAAAACTTTAACGTAAATTCTAAGTTAAAAAGGGGCATCATTCTGTCAAAATGCTTGATAGAGTTACCTCCTCCTGTCTACAGGTTGGGGTTATGATAGTGAACAAGTGTGCAAATTTTCAAAGCCATATGTCAATAGATTTTGAAAATATTTGAATTATTACAAAAACTTTAACATAAATTCAAAGTCGAAAAAGGAGCATAATTCTGTCAAAATGCTTGATAGAGTTTCCTCCTCCTGTCTACAGTTTGGGGTCATGATGGTGAACAAGTGTGCAAAGTTTCAAAGCCATATGTCAATGGACTTTGAAAATATTTGAACTATTACAAAAACTTTAACATAAGTAGTGGTTACGCCGACGCAGACGCCGACGCTCGAGTGACTACAATAGCTCTACTTATTCTTATCGAATAGTCTAGCTAAAAATAACAAAGTTATAGCCACTAATTGCAAAAACAAGCAAATTTTAGACATTGGACCTTGAATGTTAAGGTCATTAATGAATGAAAGTCAAGGTTAGTCTGGACTAATAAAAGGTCTTGTGCCAAAGGTTATTGTGGCAAAGTATAAAGACAAGAGGGTCATGATGGCCCTTAGTCGCTCACCAGAAACAACTGTTTTTTAGTGTTAGAAAGCTCAACTTTAACTTGCCCATGTAGCTATATACTTTACAGCATTGATTGTTTTTTTCCATCATAATGAACCATATGGCCAAGATGACCCAAGATCATTCATATGGCCCACCATTCATTGTCCACTTTATAAACTGAAAATATTGTCTAATATTTTGGAAAGGCTTTATTAAAAATATTTATGTTGCAAGTGTATTCCTATGAGACTATGTAGAATAAATGCAGAATAATTGACCAATAGAGCAGGGGTAATTTTGATAGGACTTTTTTTCATAACTTTTATGAATGAATAAACAATATGTCACATGCAAAATATGTAAGGTGAAGATGTTTGAAGTAACAATGTTTTTATACATTCTATATGTTAATATAACTGTACCTAAAAATGACAATAGGTAAAACAATGTAAAAAATATCAAAAGAAGGTCAGCTGATATCAAAATTCAATTCAGCATCACAAATTACACCTCTTATCCAAATTACAAGTCTGTATGTCAATAAACAAGAAAGTAGGTCAAATGATATCAAAGAAATCAAAGCAGGTCAGCTGATATGAAAATTCAATTCAGCATCAGAAATTACACCCCTTGTCCAAACATAAAGTCTATACATAAAAAAATCACATAAGTGATATCTGATATCTCAACTGATATCAACTTTCAACTATGGACATGAAACAAGGTTCAACAATGTCTTCCAAAATTAATTGAAATGTGCTTTCTCCAAGTTTGAATCCAATTCAATAAAGATTGAAAAAAATAAAACAATTTTTAACAGAATTTAATATAAAAAATGAGCATACAAACTCATCTTTGTTATTAGAGTGCAGAAAACATTTTTTTTTCTTTTGGCCTAATTTTATTTCCTGGAGAAAAATTCTGTTCACTGACCTACCAATGACCCTATAGACAGTTTCTGATGTAATCAGTGTATCCAAATTCTATGGCAGATTTTATGCTTAACAAGATTGCATTTGTGAAAAAAATCAGATCTTTATTTTTTCTATACCATTGAACTTTGCCATAGTGCATGTCTAGTGAGTTTTGGGATCAGGGTTTTATTTTAGCATTTAAAATGAAAAACTATGTGCAGATATGTTTACAGTTCAGATACAAAGCATAATAATTTATTCAATGTGAAAGTATTCAAACTTGAAAAAAGGCATTTACTGTATAACATAGCTGTATACTACCTTTTCAATTAAGTATTACCTATTTCTGAAAACATTTATGATAAATCATCACTATAAAGTTTGTTGTTAATCATTATGTTAAAGTGATTTTGTAAATATCAATTTTTCTCTCCCCATTGGTCATGACCTCAAATAATTTCATCAGCAAACAGGTCATTACTCCCAGCTTAGAATAATTGCATAACAGATCACATTTATGAAAGACATTCCAACATAGGTTGTTTCCTCTTCATCAAATTTCATATTTGATCATACTTACAATTGCTATACAGGCTCTTTGTAAATATAAAATAAACATGTTTCAACTTCACACAAAGCTGTGTTTTAAATTCTACAAACTAAAGGAGGTTACAATATAAATATAAAGTGTCATTAAAAAACAGGCACTTACTTTTTAAGAAAAGACCAATTTTACTAGATCTGTAATAAGGCACACAGCTTCCAATAGATAATTATACATTCTTTAAATATTTTTCTATTTTTATCTTTAGTGGCCCCTAAAAGGGGCCAATCAAATTCATATGAGCAAACTTGATAAAAGACTACCCAAGAATGCTACAGACAAAGTTTGGTGATCATCCATCCATTAGTTCTGTAGAAAGAGACGTTTAAAGGTATTTCTATTTTTAGCTTTAGCAGCCCCTAAAAGGGGCCAATCAAATTAATATGAGCAAACTTGATAAAACACTACTCAAGAATGTTACAGACAAAGTTTGGTGATCATCCATCCATTAGTTCTGTAGAAGAAAATGTTTAAAGGTTTTTCTATTTTTAGCTCTGCTGACCCCTAAAAGGGGCCAATTGAAATGACATTAGCAAACTTGATAAAAGACTACCCAAGAATGCTACAGACAAAGTTTGGTGATCATCCATCCATTAGTTCTATAGAAAGAGACGTTTAATGGTATTTCTATTTTTAGCTTTAGTGGCCCATAAAAGGGGCCAATCAAATTAATATGAGCAAACTTGATAAAAGACTACCCAAGAATGCTACAGACAAAGTTTGATGATCATCCATCCGTTGGTTCTGTAGAAGAAGATGTTTAAAGGTTTTTCTATTTTTAGCCCTAGAGACCCCTAAAAGGGGCCAATCAAATTAATATGAGCAAACTTGTTAAAACACTACTCAAGAATGCTACAGACAAAGTTTGGTGATCATCCATCCAAAAGTTCTGTAGAACAAGATGTTTAAAGGTTTTTCTATTTTTAGCTCTGCTGACCCCTAAAAGGGCCAATTGGAATGACATGAGCGAATTCGAGTGTTACTGTCACAAGGATGCTACAGACCAAATTTGAAGTAAATCTGCCTAGTAGTTTCAGAAAAGAAGAGGATTGCTGACGCATGACGACGGACGCCGGAGTATCCCCCTTTGATACTAATAGCTCACCCTGAGCCTTTGGCTCTGGTGAGCTAACAATACACCAATAACTAAACAAAAGGGCCCAGAGACCCCTGGATCACTCACCTGAGAAATAGGTCAAAAGGTCAAAGTGGGGTCCCTTTTCATCCCAGAAGCACAATTTCAAAACAAGAGGGCCATGATGGCCCTGAGGTCGCTCACCTGTATATAGCCCCCCCCCCCCCGGCCCAATTTTTACCCAAGGGCTTTTATTTGTTTATTTGAACAGACTTGGTAGACACCCATAGGAAGTTGTTTCATGCAATACATCTAAGTTCTAGCTCATTGGGTTTTTTTAAAAGAAGATTTTTTAAGTTTTTACTATACACATATAGTTAAAAACAATGACACCCCTCGCGCAGGGCCAGTTTTGACCCCTGGGCTTTTATTTGAACAAACTTTGTAGATATTAC
>NW_026865117.1:0-12177 GCF_026571515.1 Ruditapes philippinarum
CAGATGTCACGTGGCTATCGGTAAAATTTGAGGCACTCAGTGGGGTAAAATAGAACGCATTTAACGTTTGTACTGCTTTGTTTAACTTTTGATGTTATTATTATTATTATCTATAGCATCATTATCATTATTATTATAATATTATATCAGTGCCATTAGTATATGAAATTCCGTTAATATATATATTAAAATAACGAAAAACTGTGCTCCTGACAGACTTTTTAAGTCCGTGCATGGTACGCTGTACAAATAAGAACGGGATATTATATATTTTTGTCCGGTCAGTTCATATAAATGCTTGACATAATTTAATAGAAATAATAGGTATTTCCCGATCAATATGATCTGACGTTCATGACTTTTATTATCCCGTATTTTATCTATGCACGGCATACATAGATTCAATTTCTTCTGGGACATACAATAAATTGTGTTCGATTTACTAGTGAACAACATATGCAAAACGTTCACTGAAAACATATTTTCATATCATTTTCATTGATTTATAAAGAATTAATCTTCCGAAGACTATCGTAAAAATATTTTAGATATGTTGTCTGTTTCTTTTAACATTGTTAGAAAACGAGGTTGAATGTAAAGCAAGCTTCCGTACTTAAGTTCATAAACTCAATATAATGTCTATCCGATTACGGGATAAATAAATAACTATTTTACACATTATGGATAAAGGCAGCTACATTGTTTTAACCCCCCTCATGGTCGTGCGATTTACCGCTATGCTTAATTATTTGTTACATCTCGGTCGACAATTTCTTAATTTATAAAATGGCTACTTAAATGGTAGACGATATAATGTTGAAATATTCATAATAGATGTAAAGTATTTTTATGAAAAATGTATTACGTGTAGTATCGACTAATAACAAATAAACCGGTGATTCATGGATATAATTATGGAACTTCCGATTTCCCTCATTGATGCCTCAATAGGGGGCGGCGCGTTATCGATAATTGACAGGTTACTCGCATAGCAGATAAGAATTGTAAAGGTATCGTTTTAAAAAGTTTAAAAACATAGTTTCTGGACTAACTGCTTCCAAAGTTAAATCATGAATGTATAAAATTTTAGAAAAGGTTAATAAATCTACTTAGCAAAAAATCTCATTTTAGGTATTTTAGTGATAATTGACTCCGTTGTCACCTTAAGCATCAAATAAAGTATCGACCGCCATCTTGAACTTCACCTCAAACATTTCAATGTCAAGATCAAAAATAAGTCAGTATACAGTTTTTAAGCAGAACTCAGTTGACACCTTCAGACCTCTGGAACCTAAAGTGCGTTAATATGTAGCATATTAACGCACTTTGCGGTCAATTTCTCGATTTTGACCCCAAAGTGCGTTGGACCCCAAAGTGCGATGCGAAGTTTAACGCACTTTGGGGTTAGACCACAAAGTGCGTTGGACCCCAAAGTGCGGTGTTACAATGCTCTGTATACAGAACCATAATTATTCAGGGGCCAAAACTCTATGTTCAAAGGTCCGACAATATCCCCTCCCAGTTTAATCGGTGGAGGATAATAATATCACATACTTTAAAGTTTTCATATCTTCAAGATTCCAGGCCAGCAAGAGGTGAAGTTCACACATAGGTCGGAAGAATTGAACGTCTTGAGAAAAGGATTATTGTGTACAACTTTGAAAGAAATCCATCAAACAACAAAGCATTTGAACGGAAAACGTGCATTAATATACAATATTATAATGCACGAAGAATTAATATCTTTAATTATAAAGTTGGACTTTATGTTTGGTGGTTAAATTTGTTTTCGCCTCAGAGTTTCCAATAGAAACGTTCTTTAAAGGCTTTTCCAGTGGGTTGAAAAAAAAACTGTCGTTAAATCTACCGTGTGTAGAAACATTTTGAGAATATAACGAATTTTGAAAACGTTGATAAATCTTTGTTTGTTTATTTTATTTCACTCTATTTTTTTCAAGCGAAATACAAATTATTAAAACTGAAATAAATGTAAAACTTAACTCGTTTGCGACATTAAAATAGCGTACTATATTTGATTGTTTTGCACGTGCTGTTTGGCGCTACATTGTGACGTCACGTAAACAACACTTTAAACGTCAGTACAGCGTTTACGACTGAATAAAAGATATTGGTGTTCTGATTCATTTTCTTAGTTAGACCATTTTCTTTCATTCTAGATAGTTTTCACAACAAAATTCGACAACAAATGTTTTTTATTTATCAGATTTTTCAAACAAAATGGCGCCCTCAATGTGAAAATACACAGGGAGATAATAAGAACGGCGAGTGCATTGTTTAACAAATAATATATCCCAAACTGTGATTTTATCGTTCAATAACATCACTGTTTGGAGTTCGGATGCGAGGAATTATATCATGAGGGCGTAGCTTATGTGTATTGAGATCACGTGATCAGTTTAATGGATAAGACACGTGTAACGTGGACACTTATTTATTTGGATTTAAAGTTATTTTACCAAATATAAATTGGATTTTTTATGGACTAAAGGATACTTATGTAGTTTTATTAATGTCAAACGGAATAAATTTCGGAAATTCTAATGAAAAAGTGGTTAAATCACGTAAAGAAAAACGCAAGATAATCTCACCAATATCGGACATTGTACATGAGAAGATAGGCAAAGCGGACAATACACTGTGTTTGAGTTACTCACCCGTTACGAGTGGTCAATATTTAGATAGTGAACAATTGTCAAAAAAAAACAAAAGCTGATACATCTCACTATTTTGGTTTATATGGAATGGCTTTTCCACAGGGGCCATATGGGATACCCGTCCCAGGTTACGGGGCACAGCCCGCCTCCGAATTCTCCATTCGGTGTTGGACTTCAACAGCCGCCGTGGATAGAAATTATGGAAGACCTAAGAGACATCAAATCGAAAATCAAACCCTTGGAGAAAATAGACAAAATAGAAAAAACTGTTAATTCAATTAGTCTAAAACTTTCCGACCTTGAAATCAAAGTGAAAGATATTGACAAGCGCGTGACAGAAACAGAAAACGCAACCTCGTATATCGGAAATAAGTTCGAAGAAAATAATAATGCTTTGATAGAAGCAAAAAAGCAGATTAAAACACTTAAACAGTCTTGTTCATCCTTTGAAGAAAAACTCAAAACAATGGCCGACAACAAAGCAAACACTGAGAAAAAGTTACTTGATCTTGAAATGAAATCAATGAAGGACAACCTTGTGTTCTATGGTATACCGGAAGTGCCGGCCGATAGACCGGGAGACTGCCAAAAGATCGTTCAAGACATTATCCATAAACATCTGGAAATCACGGAGGACCTCTTCATCGATAATGCATACCGCCCTTTTCGTCGAAACGCGTCCCGGGAACCTCGCCCTATAATAGTTACGTTTCACTATAACAGACAACGTGAGCTAGTGCGTAAAACATCATTTGAGAAGAATACTTCCCTGAAGGAAGCCAACATTGGCATAGGGGCTCAACTCCCTAAAGAGGTTCGAGATGCACGCAAATCCTTGTATAGCGTAATGCGACAGGCAAAAAATGCCGGGAAAAACGTTAAATTTATCGGTAAGGAGCTTTTTATCAATGGACGACCGTACACTTCAGCGCCCCATGAGCACATGGACTCCAATTAGGGGGGTCAAGAGCTATCCCTTAGCGTAGGAGCATGGAATATCAACGGATTAAAACGGAAGTTAGGGGATCATGACTTTATTGACTATATCAAGTGTTTTGACATTATTTTTTTAAGTGAGACATGGATTTCTAGTGAAAATAGAACAAATCTTGACATTGATAGTTTTGAAAGTAATCATTTATATGGAGTTAAATCGAAACACAAAAAGACTGGACGATTTTCGGGAGGTATTTCTCTATATTAAAACATATCTTAAAGATAAAATAAGTATAATTGAAAAAAACATCAATGGACTATTTTGGATAAAAATTAGATAGAACTCTTTTTTCACACGATACTGATATTTATCTATGCCATGTTTACAAGAGACCCACAAGTAATAATTCGTTTGTAATAGAAAATAATACTTTTGACTTTTTTGACTGTTTAGAATCAAATATTGTTCATTATGAAAACTTAGGTCATGTTCTCATTACTTGTGACATGAATAGTAGAACTTCTGATGATTACGATTTTATTGTTTTTGATAAATACTTAGATGACAATCAACCTTTCATTTATAAATGTGATAGTATCTCACGCAGATGTAGTAAAGATAAGGTCATTGATTCTTATGGGAGAAATCTGTTACAATTATGTCAATCGACCGGTTTTTTAATTGCAAATGGCCGATTAGGAAATGATACTTCAGGTGATTTTACTTTTTGTAACGATAGGGGTGCCAGTGTTTTAGACTATCTTCTACTTAAATATGATACTTTCGAATATATAGACAATTTTTCTATAAATGATTTCAATGAATTCTCCGATCATGCGTGTATGTCTTTTGAATTAAAGTCTAAATTCAGTGTTACATTAGAGTATGACGGTACGAGATCAGAAAACAATCAAAATAATATAAAAACAATAGTTTTTGACACAAATAAGGTAAACTCTTTTAATTGTCTTTTAAGAAATGAAAATGAGTCAATTAATAAATTGATAACACAAGTTAATTCTGGTGACGTCAATGAATCTGCCACACAATTCACAAATTTACTTCATTCAGCAGCTGAAACTGTTTTCGGTAAGATAAATAACAAAAAATACAAAATTAAATACGAAAATCACTTATGGTTTGATAGCAAATGTAAACAAGAAAAGATCAAATTTAAATCTCTTAAGAACTTGTATAATAGGAATAAAACGGATGAAAATAAACAAAGGTTTGTTAAAGCCAGGACACGATATAACAGGTTTAAAAAGAAAGCTAAGTTTAAATATAAATTAAAAGAGGGTGATCGTTTAAATAAATTAGCCTCCTCAAATCCACGTAAGTTTTGGAAAATACTTAAATCTAAGTACAAAAAAGACAGCAACAAAGCAGAAACACTCACAATTGATGACTTATATACTCATTTTAAAAACATGTACGGTCAAAATGAAAATTACTCTAATGATGTTTTTAATATTCCCGACGAAAATGTTACTTCCAATGACGAAATGCTCAATAGAGAAATTACCGAGGAGGAAATACGGAAATCTGTTATGTCACAAAATAACAATAAAAGTCCCGGTATAGATCAACTTTCGGCCGAAATCTTTAAATGCTCGATTGAAATAACACTTCCGTTTTTAAAATCTATAACTATATATTTAACAATCAAGTATACCCATCATTATGGGGTGAAGGAATAATTACCCCGGTATTTAAGAAAGGAGATGTGAATAATGCTAAAAATTACAGAGGAATAACATTAATAAACATAATTTCAAAAATATATTCTCAGATACTTTTAAATAGACTTACAAACTGGGCTACTTTAAATAATAAACTCACACCAACACAATTTGGATTTCAAAAAGGAAAATCGATATCGGATTGTATTTTTATCTTAAACTCAATTATAGCAAAAACACTGAATGCAAAGGAAAAACTTTATTGCGTATTCATTGATTACAAGCAATTTTTTGATAAAATTGAACACAAATACCTCTGGCATAAACTGTTAAATGAAAATGTGAGTGCCAAGTTTGTCTCAGCACTGCGTGCCATGTACAACTCTGTTAAGTCTTGTGTTCGGTTTAACTCGGAATTGTCCCCTTTTTTGATTATACGTCTGGAGTAAAGCAGGGAGACCCCAGTTCACCTTTGCTGGCCATGTTTTTTGTAACGATTTGATAAATAATATAAATAGTGATATGTCGGGAACTATATCCTTGATGATATGAATCTCTTTCTATTAATGTATGCAGACGATATGGTTCTTTTTTAGTAAATCTAAAGAAAACCTTCAACTTATGGTCAATGACGTCGAATCATTTTGCAATATATGGGGTCTCGAGATTAATGTTGAAAAAACAAAAGCTATGATATTTGAAAATGGCAGATCAACTCATATGGACATTAAAATTTATAATACTACAATCGAACTTGTTAAATCTTTTAAATATCTAGGCGTACATTTATTCAGTAATGGTAGTTTTCAAAAGGTCACAAAAACTTATAGCGCAACATGCCTCGTTTTCATTACATAAGCTTTTCCAAATATTTGACAGAACAGTATTACCAACTTCGCAAAAAATTAAACTTTTCGATATATTAGTGGGATCTATCTTAAATTACTGCTCTGAGGTTTGGGGGTTGCATCCAGCATCAGACATTGAACTTGTACACACCAGATTTTTAAGGAATATATTAGGAGTAAAAGAAGTCAACAAATTTTAGCAGCCCTCTATGGAGAACTCGGTCGGGTTCCAATGTTTGTTATGCGAAAATATAATATGATAAAGTATTGGAATAAGCTAATAACTCTAGACAATGATAGTATCGTAAAGAAAGTATATAATAATTTGAAACTAGATGATCAAAATAATTTAACATATAAAAAACAGAAATTGGGTATCTCAAATAAAACAAATTTTGAATGAACATGGTTTTGGATACGTTTGGCTGTCACAAAAACTTGATAATACAACACTCCAATTGATAAAACAAAGAATATTTGATAACTATTACCAAAAAATGGTATTCTGAAATAAACAACTCGAGCAAATTAAAAACATATGCAATTTTTAAACATGAATTCAAAGAGAAAAATATCTAGATACTATTAAAGAAAATTACTTAAAAAAACAGCTTTAGCTAAATTCAGAGTCTCAGCACACCAATTAGCCATAGAAACGGGAAGATACACTAACATACCCCAAATTGAGCGTCTTTGTAAGTCTTGTAACATGCAATCTATTGAAACGGAATACCACTTTTTACTAGTTTGTCCAAAAATATAGAACCATTAGAAGTAAATTTTTTAAAAGTTATTATTGTCACTGGCCTTCTTTAAATAAATTTGAAAATATCATGTGTTCATCATCAAAAAATACTTTATATAACTTAGCAAAATTCATTTTTTCTGCAAATAAAATTCGCATTGTTTAAGGCATCATATTTTGATAATATTGTATTGAACATCTTCTCTTTGTCTGTTTGTTAAGCTCTTGTTAATTGTTTACCTCATGTCTTATCCATTGAACATGTATATATGTTTATGTTGTTTATATGCTATAAACATTGTATAATGTTTCAGGCAATAAAATTTGAAATTGGATATATAATGATGCGCATCCGAACGACAAACAGTGATGTTATCCAGCGATAGAATCACCGATTTGGATATATTATTTCGATTCTAACACGACATAAACAAATAAAAGCTGCCGTACCTGCTATTAAGCAAAATTTCGCCTGATTTGTTTCCGTACTTATTGTCAGCGCGGCGGATTTTATAGTAGTTACGTCACATTTATAATGATTACGTCATATGTCTAAATATAGAACGTCAAACAGTGACTCTATTGCATAATAACACACACTTTCGGTTCTTCTATTTTCAAAAGGGAAAATGCGAGTCGTGTTAGAATGTAGAATAATGCACGCTTCGGGCCGTGTAACACCGCACTTTGGGGTTAAACGCACTTTGGGGTCCAACCCCAAAGTGCGTTAAATTTCGCACCGCACTTTTGGGTCCAACGCACTTTGGGGTCAAAATCGAGAAATTGACCCCAAAGTGCGTTAATATGCTATGTAACACCGCACTTTGGGGTCAAACGCACTTTGGGGTCGAACCCCAAAGTGCGTTACGCACTTTGGGGTCGAACCCCATAGTGCGTTACGCACTTTGGGGTCCAATTTCGACCCCAAAGTGCGTTAAACAGGTACATATGCATTTTTCAACATCAAGCAAACGACCGCACTTTGGGGTCAGAGAAAATTTATGTTCATTATGTAATATAGTGTAGTCAAAACCAATGGTAAACAAAAATCAAGCTATTAAATAGACACAAAACATGTGCCCTGAATCAATAGGGATTTAAATGGTCTTGATAAGTAAGTGAAGAACTTTCACAAAATAAATCACAAAATAAAGAATTTGTATCAATGCAGCACGCCTCCAGATTCACGCTAATTTTCATGAAAATTTTGACAATTTATTTGAGTGTATAATATTGTGGAATAACCAAAAGGAAGCAATTTGCACATTATCAATGGCACTTATAACTTACGTAAATTACCAAAACGTTGTCAAAATATGCATAAATAGCCCTTAATGCGTTAGTAACGCAGTAGGAATATAGTTGTAAATATTGAAAACTCAGTCATTGACCGCACATAACATGTAAAATATTACTTGAATCTTGAATCATTTTACATTTCCTATAATCGTAGTTCATATTTCTCAAGTTTGATTATATTGAAATATTTTGACTCATCTGAAGGCATGCAGCTTTAAGCTTAAAATATGTTTTTCAAAATTTTTCCATTTATTTTAAAGAATGTACACCTTTCATTAACTCCATTGTTTTTAGCTAAATGCATCATTTTCCCGTTTGTTATTTACACATTTTACAGAAATATGATATTCTTTGCATAGACAATGGTATAAATTCTGAGTAATCTTAGTAAGAAACATTTCAGTAAAAAATTTGCCTGATAATATGTTAAAATAGCCATTCATTTAGCTAAATGTGACACATTAGAAACTTGACTAGGTGAAGATGCGGCTATAAGTAGTAGTCCGTACAGGCAGTCAAAAAATATCAACTATTTAAGTAGTCGCACATTAAGAGCGAGCTTCAGAATAATGTAAAATTCTCACTGGGGGTATAGAGGGGATTGTGGGGTATCGATCTCCCCGAGGTTTAAAAATAACATTTTAAAGGCCCATTATGCTTTTATTTGTTTTTTCTTCAGCTTTTTTATTTTGATGTTCTTTTATATTATCAAAAAAATACACATTGGCCAATTACCTGAACCATCTTTTTCATCTGTTGCTTTTTGACAATGATGAGTACAGTACTGTTATAGTGATAAGTAGTTTACATGTTTTATATGGAAGTCAAATACTACATTGTTTTGACTACTTTTATGACAAAATAATTTCACATTTATCGCTACTTTATTCAGGTAACAAGCATCTTACATTTCTCTGATACCATTATTTTAACATTATAAAATTCATCTTTCTAAAGAAGTATGTAAGATTTCCCATTAAAAAAGCATCTGGCGAACGGTTGTTACGGAGGGGAAAAAACTATTAACTGCATTTTATTTCATTCCTTACATATTTAAAATGGAGCTCAACATGGCACCAAAAGTTATCAAGTAAATGACTGGCAGAACGGGATATTTTTCGCAGCATCTTTAAACTTTAGGAATACACGATTTCTGTACTAAAATATTTTGAACGGTGGTAAAAAAGTGACATTTGCAACTTTTTTTTTTGTTTTTGATACTTTTTTTTTTTTTCGTACATATTTTTTTTTTTTTTTTTGGTCATACATTTTGATTTAGTTTTGAATACATACTTTTTTTTAGTTTTGCATACATTTTCTTTTTTAAGTTTTGCATACATATTCTTTTTAAGTTTTGCATACATATTTTATTTTAGTTTTGCATACATATTTTATTTGAGTTTTTGGTACATATTTTATTTTTGTTTTTTTTTTACTTTTTTTTCGTACATAATTTTACATGACGCCATTTGCAAAGTAGAGGTTTGGATAATTAGGCCATTTGTAAAACACCATTTTCAAACACTTCGCCATCTGTATATTACAGTACCCGAATTTGCAAACGCCATTTGCAAATACCAACATTTTCATTTTTGGAGGTATTAAAAAGATAATAACACTTTTTAGTATATAAATATACAGAGACATAGATATTTATATATATATATATATATATATATATATATATATATATATATATATATATATATATATATAATATATATATATATATATATATTTTTTTTTTTTTTTTTTTTTTTTTTTTTTCTAAATCAGTGGAATATAAGGACCTATTTAGATCTTTTATTGTGCATTATTGTAATACACCACACCTCCCTTGCCCCCGGGGGAGTGCGGGTTAAAAAAGAATCGTGTGATGTCTGCGCTGTTCCGGGGCATAAGGCAGGAATGTTATTATCTGAATATCCCCCGCAGGACGAAGATTTTACCAGTGGTCGGCTTGGTTTAAAGTCAATGCCCCTCCCCCCGCTATACTCAGGGGGTGGGGTTGAGTGGAGCATATTCATTCACCAATCAACAGCCCTTTCCAAATAGACACTAATATAATAGTAGATAATAATTTTTTAAAAAATACACTAATTATATAAAATACATATGATTTAAAAAATGGGCCGAAAAAGGTTGGCCGAAACCAGACTTGCGCGACCAAAAACGACTGGGCCTATGCCAAAAAATGGGCCGAAATGTAACCAAACTACTGTGCTAGTTTTATACTCAACTATGGGCTGTAAAGAGATGTGAAGGCTGTTTTGATTGGCTAAAATATGTACGAAAACCCAAAATAAAAAATGTACGGAAAACCTTAATAAAATATGAATGCAAAGCTCAAAAAAAAATTATGAATGCAAAACTGAAAAAAATATGTATGCAAAACTTAAATAAAATATGTATGCAAAACTTAAATAAATAAAAATAAATGCCACTTTTATGCCACCGTAATTTTGTTATATGAACAAATTTATTATTATCATTGGATATTTTAAGTGGTAAATTAATGGAACTTTTATCACTTAAGCATGATCAAAGTATTGACCGCCATCTTGAACTCCACCTCAAATATTTCAATGTCGAAGATCGAAAATAAGTCAGTTCTCAGTATTTAAGCAGAACTGAGATTACACCTTTAGACCTCTGGAACCCAAAGTGCGTTGATATGTAGCATATTAACGCACTTTGGGGTCAATTTCTCGATTTTGACCCCAAAGTGCGTTTGAGCCCAAAGTGCGGTGCGAAGTTTAACGCACTTTGGGGTCGGACCCTAAAGTGCGTTTGACCCCAAAGTGCGGTGTTACAATGCTACATATCAACGCACTTTGGGTTCCAGAGGTCTAAAGGTGTCATCTGAGTTTTGTGTAAATACTGAGTACTGACTTATTTTCGATCTGCGACATTGAAATATTTAAGGTGGATTTCAAGATGGCGGTCAATACTTTATGATGCTTAAGTGATCAAAGTTTCATTAGTTTTACCACTTGAAATATCTAAAAATTGTGTTCATATAACAAAATTACGGTGGCATAAAAGTGACATTTGCATTTTTTTTTTTTTTTTTGAGTTTTGTATACATATTTTATTTCAGTTTTGCATACACTTTTTTTTACAGTTTTGCATATATATATATATATATATTTTCTAGTTTTGCATTCATATTTTATTTTTGTTTTTCGTACATATTTTAGCCCATCAAAACAACCTTCACATCTCATAACAGCCCATAGTTGAGTATAAAACTAGCACAGTGGTTTGGTCACATTTCGGCCCATTTTTTGGAATCGGCCCAGTCGTTTTCGGCCGGGCAAGTCTGATTTCGGCCGACCCTTTTCGGCCCATTTTTTTTTAAAAAAATTGTATTTTATATGATTTTTTTTATTATTATTATATACTATTATATTAGTGTCTATTTGGGCTATTGATTGGTGATCAGTTATTATTCCATGAATATGCACCACTCAACCCCACCCCCTGAGAATAGCGGGGGGGGGGGCATTACTTTACATTCCTACCTTTTGCCCCGGAACAGCGCAAACATCAAAATATGCTTCTTTTAAACCCGCACTCCACGGGGGCAAGGGAGGTGGTTACAAATGACTGGTGTATGCACAATAAAAGATCTAAATAGGTCCTTATATACTGTTACGCCCCGCGCTTGGTGGTGTGAGCCTAAACCGTGATCAAGTAGGATCTCTCTTTGAATGAGCTGTCAGGATCTGTTTCAATGTGACTTTACAGACTTCTTAGCAACCTATTAATGTGAGCTGTGAGTTGACTTTTTCTAACGTAGGCTGATCACAGTTTCAGCTGCTCACCGTGACTGTAAATACTAGGGCCGACTTGAATGCTTGCTCGGTTGGTCGCTTCTTGACGTTTGGACTTCCAACTATTTAATTATTATTTTAAAACAATCTTGGGAAACACCTTAACTAAGCAAAAAGGAAAACAATATTTCTAGAATCAACAAATTTATTGCAAG